>NC_053024.1:86416814-86677704 GCF_003073215.2 Triticum urartu
TCAAGCTTTGGGTGAGATATCGATATGATGAGAATAAGGAGTGGAAAGACCCTAAGCTTGGGGATGCCTTCTTTCGTCTTCAAAACTATCAGTATACCTTACTCGGAGCTATATTTTTATTCGTCACATGATATGTGTTTTGCTTGGAGCGTATTTTCAATTTTACTTGCTGTTTGAATAAAATCATTGGATTTGAATTATTAATTGAAAAAGAATCATCCCTTGGCTAGTTAATTATTTGACTACTCAGTGTCCTTCACTATTATCTTTTGGAGTAGTTTGTCATTTATTCACGTGCTTCACGTTTATCCTATGAGTAAATGGTTGAATAATTGAATATCATAAATCTGAATATATATATGTTTCACATGCTTATACCATGGGGAGTAATGACTTCACATAGAATAAGTATAGGTAGTAAACTTATTGAAAGTTAGCAAACGTAGAATTGGTCACTTGAACAATTCATGAAAGAATATTCAAGGAAGAGAGATTTCACATATAAATATACTATCTTGGACATCTTTTGTAATTGTGAGCAGTCATTAAAATTTGACATGCTAAAAGGTTGATGTAGGACAAGGAAAACGACGTAATGGGTTATGTTTTCTTATATCCGAAATAAAGTATATTTTCATGGATCATCCAACATGTTGAGCTTGCTTTCCCCCCTCATGCTAGCCAAATTATTTGCACCAAGTAGAGATACTACTTGTGCTTCCAAACATTCCTTAAACCAGTTTTGCCATGAGAGTCCACCATACCTACCTATGGATTAAGTAAGATCCTTCAAGTAAGTTGTCATCCGTGCATGCAACAAAAATTGCCCTCTAAATATATATGATCTATTCATATGGAGAAAATAAGCTTTATACGATCTTGTGATGTGGAAGAAATAAAAGCGATGGACTGCATAATAAAGGTTTATATAACAAGTGGCAATATAAAGTGACGCTCTTTTGCATTAAGATTTTGTGCATCCAACCATAAAAGCGCATGACAACCTCTCCTTCCCTCTACAAAGGGCCTATCTTTTACTTTTATCTTCTACCTTTATGCAAGAGTCATGGTGATCCTCACCTTTCCTTTTTACATTTTATCCTTTGGCAAGCACATTGTGTTGGAAAGATCCTGATATATATATATCCAATTGGATATAAGTTATCATGAACTATTATTGTTAACATTACCTTTGAGGTAAAAAAGGTTGGGAGGCGAATCTATAAGCCCCTACCTTTCTCTGTGTCTGATTAAAACTTTGAACACATAAATATCACGTGAGTGTTAGCAATTATGAAAGATTAAATGATATTTGAGTATGCGAAGTTTGCTAAATCAAAGCTCTGACATAGACCCTTCCTGAAAATAAGATGAATTGCAATTGTTTGATGACTGAGAATATAGTTTGTTAGTTTCAAGAAAGTTTATGATCTATACTTTAACATGTGAATAGCTTGTTACTTGATCATGTAAGGTTTTATGAAGATGAGCTACTGATATGATATATAATGATGCTAGAAAAAGTGAGTGGAACTATCATTGATTAAACTTTTGCACTTGCTATCATTCACACTTCATAAATTATTTCTTTTATCATTTACCTACTCGAGGATGAGCAGGAATTAAGCTTGGGGATGCTGATACGTCTCCAACGTATCTATAATTTATGAAGTATTCATGCCATGTTTACAATATTTTTATATGACTTTGGTATGATTTGATTAGAACTAATCCGAACTGACGCTGTTTTCAGCAGATCTACTGTGGTGTTGTTTTTGTGCAGAAATAAAAGTTCTCAGAATGCGATGAAAATCAACGTAGATTTTTCTGGAAAATATGAAAAATACTGGAACGAAAATCCACCAGAGGGGATACACGGGGGCTCCACAAGGGTAGGGGCGCGCCCCCTGCCTCGTGGACTCCTCGAGGGCCCCTTGGCATGAAATCAACGCCAACTTCTCCTATCAATACAGTAACCTCCGAAAATAAACCTAGATCGGGAGTTCCACCGCCAGAAGCCTCTGTAGCCACCGAAAACCAATCAATGCCCTCTCCGGCACCTTGCCGGAGGGTGCCATCATCACCGGAGGGCATGGAGGAGGATCCCAGAGGGGCCATCATCACCATGAAGGCCAAGGACCAGAGGCGGATCCTCTCCCCATCCAGGGGGAGGCCATGGAGGAGGAAGCACAAGGGGGAGAACCTCTCTTCCCCTCTCTTGGTGGCACTGGAGTGCCGTCGAGAGGGGAATCATCGCCGCGGTGATCGTCTTCATCAACATCACCATCATCATCACCATCCTCATCTCTTTTATGCGGTCCACTCTCCCGCACCCCACTGTAATCCCTACTTGAACATGGTGCTTTATGCCACATATTATGATCCAATGATGTGTTGCCATCCTATGATGTTTTGAGTAGATATCTTTTGTCTTTGGGTTGATTGATGATCTAGATTGGTATGAGTTGTATGTTTTACTTTGATGCTGTCCTATGGTGCCCTCCGTGTTGCGCAAGCATGACGGATTCCTGCTGTAGGGTGTTGCAATACGGTCATGATTCACTTATAGTGTGTTGGTGAGTGACTGAAACACAAACCCGAGTAAGGGGGTTGTTGCGTATGGGAATAAGGAGGACTTGAAGCTTTAATGCTATGGTTGGGTTTTACCTTAATGATATTTAGTAGTTGCAGATGCTTGTTAGAGTTCCAATCATAAGTGCATCTGATCCAAGAAGAGAAAGTATGTTAGCTTATGCCTCTCCCTCATATGAAACTGCAATAGTGATTACCGGTCTTGTTAACAATGGTCTAGGACAATTCCGCACACCGATCCACCATTATTCCACACTCACTATTTATAATATTTAGTAATATATTCTATCTTTATGATAACAGCACCTACTTTCATATTTTAGCTCTCCGATAACATACAAAGTTATCCTATGCATACCCATGACATAGTTTTATTTCTCATTTCTAGTTGGAAGCAAACGTTCGGTGTACGTAGAGTCGTATCAGTGGCAGATAGGGCTTGAGAAAATATTGATGTTACCTTTAGCTCCTTGTGGGTTCGACACTCCATACTTATCACTTCCACCTTTGGAAATTGCTATGATGATTCCCTAACTTGGGGATTATAAGTGGGGTGCAATGCGACCGCGACAGGGGTGCTGTGAGTGTACCCAATTTTTCCTTTTAAACTAGGTGCTTCGCC
Source organism: Triticum urartu (assembly GCF_003073215.2). Lineage (NCBI taxonomy): Eukaryota > Viridiplantae > Streptophyta > Magnoliopsida > Poales > Poaceae > Triticum > Triticum urartu. Next base: position 86,420,029 of record NC_053024.1, read on the forward strand.
CCCTCAAAAAAAACTTGGTGCTTCACATGATCCATCGATACTACTACTAGTAATCCGATAATCTCGACTAAAACGGCGCGGCTGGGTCTTTTCCCGCATGATATGCTGGGAGGTTGGCTTAGTTGGGTGTTTTGGATGAGTAATGCTACACCTACATAATCCCATTTACGTAATTAATGTAATGTGAAACATGTGAGCTGTTAATTTTATATTGGGGGGAGGGAGGGGCCCACCACCATGAAAATCAGGGAGGAGAGAGAGATGCAATTTATGTTAACCCTTTCATAGGTTCTCGTAGATGTAGAAAGATGTGAAATGCGTGAATGTGCAGTGGACGTACTATTGGAGTGCCTAAGATAAATTGTGTATGTAGACCCTATGTGTTTATTTACTTCGCATGTTACCTTTGTCTTGGTTCAATCTCTACTCTTATAAAAAACAGAGTTGGTGAGGATGGTGTGCCTGCCATCCTGCAATATAGGCCGTCCGATTTATATCTGACGGATAGGAAGGAAACTATGGCAATTTTGCAAAAATATACCCACACCCCTCTGCACATTTGCAAATAAGGCCTTCCCTCGTTCATCCTTTTCTCCCACAAGATAAAGTACTCATACACAAATGCATCTTGATGTTCCGTGCAATGCATGTGCATCTTGCTAGTAATATATAAAAAGTAGAGTTGGTGATGATGGTGTGCCCGCCATCCTGCAATATAGGCCGTCTAATCTATATTTAACGGATAGGAAGGAAACTATGACAATTTACCCGCACTCCTCTCCACAATTGCAGATAAGGCCTTCCCTCGTTTATCTTTTTCTCCCACAAGATCTTGATGTTCCGTGCAAGGCCCGGGCATCTTGCTAGTACTCCTACAATATACTATATTGTTGTGAAAGTTCATATACACCAGCCGAGATTAAAGCAAACACGGCAGATTTTCATTACATTTCAAACTTTTATAGGACATAAAAATAAAATAAACCCGACCCTAAACCTATTATATGGCGGCGACCGACGCCCTCCATCTGCGATCTCCATGTACAGGGGCGGGGTTCAAGATGAAGGTGCGGTCTCCGGCGAGGAAGAGTAGAACACGGGAGATGGACCGGCCAGTTGGCAACATGCCCTGCCGCCTCCCATGCCCTACTCATCCTCGGAGGAGTCGCCGACCTCGGCGGTGCCGTACGTTGGACGATGGAAAGTAGGACGTGTGGCTGACGGTGCTCCCGTCGGCCGCCATTGTGGCCACCGCTTGTGTGGTCATGTCCGCGTCCGGCTACGCCGCTATTGCGTCGCGAGCGGCGACTTGAGTGAGGCCGGCAACCTCGAGCTTCATCCCCAAAGACAAAGCTCTCCCGCAGAGCGTTCACGCTCGCGGTCATGGCAATTGTGGCGCCAGGTAGCATGACGATGCACTATGGTGTGGAATTTAGCTGGGCATTGCCGCTTTAAGTAGCGCATTCCGATGAAGCCAAAGCGTCCGGGTGCATCATTAAGTCACCAGAGTTGGTTGCTTGGGCACCGAGCCTCTTAACGATGGCATACGGACGGACGGCATGAATGCGGGCAGCTGGCACCGGCTGGGAACGCACCACGCGACGGCATGAGGGACGAGGGTTTTTGTTGTACTAGGGTAGTCAGCTGCGGTCGTGATAATGTTGGAGACGCCCTTTGCTCACATGTGACCCGACATGTCATTGAAAAAGCAAGACGACCCAGCATGGTGTCAGGTCCTGGGGATGCAGTTGGCCGCGCTACACCACTCCGCGGACGTGTTGCGGCGCGCACGTACTTTGGCGCCCCGTGCGTCCTCGACGAGCTAGGTGTTGATCTGCTGGTCGTGCCACGTTGCTAACGCCACACACTGAAACTGACCTTGTCCAGCGACGATGAGCGTGTCGCTCACCACGGTCGCCCTATCCAGAGGCGGTGCTGGAGCTGCGCCACGTTGCTGGCCCCCATGACCCACATGAACGGTTGCTGGTGGCGAGGAGGTTGTGGGCCAGCTCCTCCATTGGACTAGTGTGCGCCACGTTGTCCCGACAGGTGTGCCCCACATGTCAGTTTCCATGTTTCCCGGGCATATTCGAGCATCAGTGCTCCACATTGCGCATTAGGTGCAGAACAGGTGGTTTCTATGCCCTGGTTCAAAAGTGGTACAGTACCAAGTTGTTACCCTAGCCCCAAGTGTGGTGGTTTTGGGTACGGTACCACCCTTTTCCCTTTCAAGTAGTGAAGCATAACACTTGATTAAGTAGCCGAATGGTTTGCTAAATGTAGGTGTTCGACTATTTGAAAGAATAATTGAGGTGTGCCCGATCTATGCCTGCATTTAGGGGTCCAACTTACCATGCTCCGGCAGTAGTAACTATACTAGTCCCTGCGTACTCCCTCTGTTTTTATTTACTCCGCATTTTAGCTTTGCTGAAAGTCAAACTTTGTAAACTTTGACAAAGTTCATAGACAGAAATAATAACATATACAATAACAAATCAATACCATTAGATTCTCTATTGAATATACTTTCACATCATATATATATGCTATTGTAAATGTTCATATTTCTACTCTTACTAGCAAGATTCCCGTGCGTTGCACGTAACATCAAGATGCATTTGTATGACTAGTTTATCTTGTGAGGGAAAAGGATGAACGAGGGAAGGCCTTATTTGCAATTGTGGAGAGGTGTGTGGGTTCCTTTTTGCAAAATTGTCATAGTTTCCTTCCTATCCGTCAGATATAAATTGGACGGCCTATATTGTAGAATGGCAGGCACACCATCATCACCAACTTTGTTTTTTATAAGAGTCCGTCCGATTTATATCTGCCGGATAGGAAGGAAACTATGGCAACTTTGCAAAAAGATACACACACCCCTCATTCATCCTTTTCTCGTTCATCCTTTTCTCCCACAAGATAAACTACTCATACACAAATGCATCTTGATGTTCCGTGCAATGCATGGGCCTCTTGCTAGTAATATATAAAAAGCAGAGTTGGTGACGATGGTGTGCCTGCCATCCTGTAATATAGGTCGTCCGATATATATCTAACGGATAGGAAGGAACTATGACAATTTACCAACACTCCTCTCCACATTTGCAGATAAGGCCTTCCCTCGTTCATCCTTTTCTCCCACAAGATCTTGATGTTCCGTGCAAAGCACGGGCATCTTGCTAGTACTCCTACAATATACTATATTGTTGTGAAAGTTCATATACACCGGCTGAGATTAATGCAAACACGGCAGATTTTCATTATATTTCAAACTTTTATAGGACAGAAAAATAAAATAAACCCGACCCTAAACCTATTCTACGACGGCGACCGACGTCCTCCATCTGCGATCTCATGTATGGGGGCAGGGTTCAAGACGAAGGTGCGGTCTCCGGCGAGGAAGAGTAGAACATGGGGACGGACCGGCCAGTTGGCACACCATGCCCTGCTGCCTCCCATGCCCTACTCATCCTCGGAGGAGTCCCCGACCTCGGCGGTGTCGCACGTTGGACGGCGGAACGTAGGACGCGTGGCTGACGGTGCTCCCGTCGGCCGCCATAGTGGCCACCGCTTGTGTGGTCGCGTCCAGGTCCGGCTACGCCGCTATTGCGTCGCGAGTGGCTACTTGAGAGAGGTCGGCGACCTCGAGCTTCATCCCCAAAGACAAAGCTCTCCCGGAGAGCGTTCGCGCTTGCGGCCATGGTAGATATGGCGCCAGGTAGCATGATGATGTGCTATGGTGTGGAAGTTAGCTGGGCATTGCCTCTTTAAGTAGCGCATTCCGGTGAAGCCAAAGCGTCCAGGCACATCATTAAGTCACCGGAGTTGGTTGCTCGGGCACCAAGCCTCTTAACGATGGCATACGGACGAACGACATGAATGCTGGCACCTGGCGCCGGCTGGGAACGCACCGCATGGCGGCGCGAGGGACGAGGGTTTTTGATGTGCTAGGGTAGTCAGTTGTAGTCATGGCAACGTTGGAGATGCCCTTTGCTCACATGTGACCCCACATGTCATTGAAAAAGCAAGACGAACCGGCATGGTGTCAGGTCCTGGGGATGCAGTTGGCCGCGCTACACCACTCTGCGGATGCGTCCTGGTGCGCACGCACTTTGGCGCCCCATGCATCCTCGACGAGCCAGGTGTTGATCTAGTGGTCGTGCCACAGCGCTAACACCACCCTCGGCACACTGAAACCGACCGTGTCCAGTGACGATGAGCGTGTCGCTCACCATGGTCGCCCTATCCAGAGGCGGTGCTGGAGCTGCGCCACGTTGCTGGCCCCCTTGACCCACATGAACGGTTGCTGGTGTCGAGGAGGTCATGGGCCAGCACCTCAATCAGACTAGTCTGCGCCATGTTGTCCCGACAGGTGTGCCCCACATCTCAGTTTCCATGTTTTCCCGGCCATATTCGAGCGTCAGTGCTCCGCATTGCGGATTAGGCGTATAACAGGTGGTTTTTGTGCCCTGGTTCAAATGTGGTACAGTACCAAGTTGTTACCCTAGCCCCAAGTGTGGTGGTTTTGGGTATGTACCACCCTTTTCCCTTTCAAGTAGTGAAGCATAACACTTGATTAAGTAGCCGGATGGTGTGATAAATGTAGGTGTCGGACCATTTGAAAGAATAATTGAGGTGTGCCCGGTCCATGCCCACATTTAGGGGTCCAACTTACCATGTTCCGGCAGTCGTAACTATATTAGTCCCTACGTAATCCCTCTCTTTTTATTTACTCCGCATTTTAGCTTTGCTCAAAGTCAAAATTTGTAAACTTTCACAAAGTTCATAGACAGAAATAAGAACATATACAATAACAAATCAACACCATTAGATTCATTATTGAATATGCTTTCACATCATATATATTTGCTATTGTAAATGTTCATATTTCTACTCTTACTAGCAAGATGCCCGTGCGTTGCACGTAACATCAAGATGCATTTGTATGACTAGTTTATCTTGTGAGAGAAAAGGATGAACGAGGGAAGGCCTTATTTGCAATTGTGGAGAGGTGTGTGGGTTCCTTTTTGCAAAATTGCCATAGTTTCCTTCCTATCCATCAGATATAAATCGGACGGCCTATATTGCAGTATGGCAGGCACACCATCATCACCAACTCTGTTTTTTATAAGTGTCCGTCCGATTTATATCTGACGGATAGGAAGGAAACTATGGCAATTTTGCAAAAAGGTACCACCCCCTCTCCACATTTGCAAACAAGGCCTTCCCTCATTCATCCTTTTCTCCCACAAGATAAACTACTCATACAAATGCGTCTTGATGTTTCGTGCAACGCACACGCATCTTGCTAGTGTACATAAAAAGCAGAGTTGGTGATGTTGGTGTGTCTGCCATCCTGCAATATAGGCCGTCTGATCTATATCTAACGGATAGGAAGGAAACTATGACAAGTTACCCTCCCTCCTCTCCACATTTGCAGATAAGGCCTTCCCTTGTTGTTCCTTTTCTCCCACAAGATCTTGATGTTCCGTGCAACGCACGGGCATCTTGCTAGTTTTCTATAAACTTGGTCAAATTTTATGAAGTTTGACTTCAATCAAACCTAATATGTAGAGTAAATAAAAACAGAGGGAGTATCTTACTCCGTGACCACGACGGAAGGGAAAACGAGACAACTTGTTGTTTATTTGAGCCGTTCAAGTATAATCATGCGGCGTTGCTTATTTCTCATTCCTCTGCAACCCTCTTCTCCATCGATCATGCCGGCCTATGGTTGAGTCCAACCTCCCGCATCTATCATTTGAACATTCCACTGAGTATCATTCGCATGTGGGCCTAGACCATGCTTGTATTTACAATATTGTAATTTGTCCAACATGCATACAAACAAACGGTTCGTTTAAATTTTCAGTTTGCCTCCACTATGTGTCGCTTCCCGTCTTAGTTCTGACATCCCATTCGGTTTATGCCCCGACACATCTTGACGGGATCGATATATGTTGAGAGATCAATTGTATGTCATGCAAGGAGATAACGGTTTGGTCTGTTTCTATGATAGAAATGACCTACGGGCGGGGGGGGGGGGGGGGGGGGGGGGGGGCTGTGGGGATCAGAGGGAGTATATTGTATGTTCATAAGCGAAAAGAACTTATTGTACCCACCCTAGTCCTCTTTCAATCGATCTCTGGACCCAGAGATGAAATCGAGAGAAAACGAGTGGGTGCACGTGTGATACCTAAGGCGGATTCAAAATTTTGAACCGGTTATCATAGCATTCGCAAATCATATATAAAGGGTATTCAATGTTCTTTTCGCTTTTGAACGTACAATATACTCCCTCTGATCCTTTCTACTCCCTCCATTCCTAAATATAAGTCTTTCTAGAGATTTCACTATAGACTACATACGGATGTATATAGACATAGTTTAGAGTGTAGGTTCACTCATTTTGCTCCGTATGCAGTCCCTTATTGCAATATATAAAAAGACTTATATTTAGGAACAGCGGGAGTAGTTTACATATAAGTTTTATGTGTAGTCAAAGTATCTCTAATTTGATCAAACTTACAGAAAAAAGTATCAACATTCAACAACGCCGAATCAATATTGTTAGATTCATACGTACTCCTAGATTTGTATTCCAATAGAGATGGTTTCCAATTTGTTTTCAACCACGTGAATGTGCTTGTTCTCGCGCATGCTCTTCCTACCAGGATTTCGCCACGTATAGCCAGTCCAATAGTAACTTTTATTAAGCTCTCTCTCGAATAGTACTAGTGGAGTATTGACAACATTTGTAGTAGAGTATGCAGTGCTCATAGTACTCCCTCCTTCCATTTATATAGGGCCTAAGAGCAAGTCTAATAAGTCCTAGTCAGCAGGCTATAAGACTTGTCATGTCATTAAAATCCTACTTGGAGGAGTGAGAAGAGAGGAGAGAGAGTGAAGCGGGCTCTTCCAATCATATACCTTGCTCATAGATCGACAAAAAATAGTATGCATGCAACTCTCTTCCAATCATATACCTTGCTCATGCAAATATTAAATGCTTACAGCCAACCTAATAGCCATTCTACTACTAAGAGCCAACTTACATGGCACTTTTTCCAATGTGAAGGAGAGAGATGTGAAAAAGTAAGGGGAGTGAGATCTCATGCAAGAGCCTAGCTATATACGCATTCCTAGGTAAATACAATAAATATGAAGAAAGAAATAGAGAGGAGATGGGAAAAAGTACTAATACAATAGCCAACCTTTTATATTATTTTTTTGCAGGAAATAACCAACCTTATAGCCCACACTATTGTACGAGTGCATATAGATGATGGCTATAGATGACATGGCAGTTCCTTATAGCCATCGGCTGGCTATATTATAAACCATGCTCTAATGTGTTTTTCAAAACCGCCTTTAACTATTGACAAGATTAATAGTACTTGAGATGTATAATGTGAAAATTATATCATTGGAAGCTCCTTTTGCATACGAATTTTACGATATGCTTTGTGTAAGTTGCATGTCATATATTATTACTCTAACATTTGGTCAAAGTTAGCCTCGAAAAACGCATTAGGCCCTGTAGATGGCAGGAGGGAATAGTAGTGGACGTGGATCCTCTAATGTAGGTATCCCTGCCTTACCCTCCCTTTCGGTCACTTACTAGCGGACCCGATGCTTGCCAGGCCCCGCATGTTAGTTACTCAATGGGTTCGGCCACGTTAGGGGATCCTCATCTGTAGTATACTCCTTCTGTTTTTATTTACTCCGCATAAAATGGAGGGAGTGGTAGTATAAATGACGTGGGTGGGGGAGGGGGAGGGACGTCGGTTTGCTCTCAATTGCAGTCCCACAAGGGAGTGAAAACGCAAGACGAAGCGTGTTCCACTCGGTGAACAACATGGAGGGTCCAGCGTGCTGGGCTACAACGCGAATGCGACAAGAGCGATGTACAGGCAAAACCGATTGACCTTCTCTGCTCGGCCGGAACAACTATTCACACCAGAACCTTCGCTGCTCGGCCTACGCCAGCCACTGCCCCAAGACCACACCTCCTCTCCAGCGCATTCCCCCACATTTCAATCCCCTAGCCCGCATCAAGCTGTCAGGACCCTGATTCCAAGTCACATCGATCTAGCCAGTAACACCTCATATCACTTTGCGGCCTCACGCACGGTATCCCACGGGTGTCGCCTTACCATGGCCCGGGGCCGTTTGCGCCTTTTGGCTCACGTATATGATAGAGTCGCTAGCATCCATATGACAGAGAACCCGGGCCGACATGGCTAGTCGTGAACCCAAAGCGGCACAGACCTATGGAGACAGGCATACATGAATCACATCGAACATGTCGGTCATCAGCGAGTGATTCTGGGCTGTAGCACTGGGCTAACAGGACTCCGGGGAACCCGGGTTGTAGCAGGCTAGGCAGGACTCCGGATATCACCGCGTGACATTTCCCCGAAGGGACAGACATAGGAACGAAGTGAAACACATGCCGGCCAGTCAAGTGTCCTGAGCAGTAGTGCTGGGCTAGCAGGACTTCGGTGAACCAGGCTGTAGCGGACTACTATGGCTCGAGGAACACTAGACTACATTTCCCCATAAGAAGGGCTGCCAAGGATAAACAACTAGATTGTCGGATCCCACTCATACCAAGCATTTCAGTCATACACACAATATGCCCGATATGAGTACATACAACATGGCATCACAACAAAACTCTACAACTCAAGTACTTTATTTAAAGGCTCCAGAGAGCCATACATAACATGTTCATACAGATAGGGGTCACATGACCTGACACTCAAGTCATAGAATCAAACAAGCACATGCGGAAGCAACTAGTCTGAGTACAGACTCTAGAAAGAAAGAAGGCTTCTCGAAGCCTGTCTATCTACATAGGGCCCTCCATGGCCAAGATCACCACCTGGGTGGCTAGTCACTCGTCGACGTCAAGGTCTACGTAGAACCCATCGGAGGGGGCGGTGTTGTCGTCTGAAAATAGTGATTAAGCAAACATGAGTACAAAGGTACTCAGCAAGTCTTACATCAGAACCTACTATACATGCTTATTCTCAAGAAGGTGGTGGGGTTAATGCAGCAAGCCAGCTTTGACTCTTGGCTAAGCTATCCTACGGAACTTCACCAATAAAATAGTTTTCGCACACGAGTCCACTACTCACCAACACAATACTCCACCGGGGATCCTCCCTCGTCATCCTACGAGAGGGCCATCCTCGGTACTCACACTTATCTTGAGTCTTTTATTAGTACCCACTAACTTGTCTATGAACTGTATAGGCAACCAAGTAGTCCTTTACCGCGGACGCGGCTATTGGAATAGTTTTATACCCTGCAGGGGTGTACTTCTTCATACACGCTTTCACCACTTACCGCCGCTTACACGACATGTACTCGGCAACCTTCAAGCGGAAGCCCAGCAAGGGTGTCGGCCACGGCCTACCTAAACACTTAAGTCTCTAGTCCAGGTTTATCGCCTATCCAGGTTCCATCTGTAGGGAGTCCAGCCGAGGTTTCCACATACGGCCCCGAAAGATGTGAACAGGGTTCCGAGACGCCTAACGGGCGCCCGGCATACCCGGCCACGGTGTATCTACCGCAACATAGCCCACCCCTAGGGTCAGCGCTACGCACGGCCGCCAACACATAACCTACAAACACCAGAAACTAGTTGCAACTCCTGGACAGAGTACTAGGGTGGTTAAGAAGCCGAGAGGGTCAATTAAGGATCCCAATGCATGGTAGTAGCTGAATCTTAAATCACACATACAGATCTCAGTTCTTAGGGACGGCCTCAATCAAACAACCCACCATGTACTCCTACATGGCCTCCCATCGATACCTTTACCAAAACATGTTCAACACATCCCTCACATTACCGGCATAAGCATTTCACTCTGGCCCATCACCCAGATGAACCAGACCTGACACAACTCTAAGCACAGCAGGCATAGCGGGGTAGGAATCACATACATGGCTCAATCAACTCCTACACATGCTAGTGGGTTTCATCTAGTTACTGTGGCAATGACAGGTCATGTAGAGGATAAGGGTTCAACTACCGTAGCACACAGCAGTTTGAATCGCGTTGTCTTAATGCAGTAAACAAGAGCAGAAGCGAGAACATGGGTTTGTATCGGAATGACCAATGGTTGCTTGCCTGATGGAGTGGTAGTGGGATACTGCCCTTCAGTTGGATACTCGTGAATATCCTCGGAGGCAGAACCTACCACGAAGAACACATCGGAACACAATCAACACATGACGATATGCAACAATATGATGCATGCTATGACATGGCAATATGAATGTGTCTTGGCCTAATGCAAGTTATAATAGAAAGGAATGAACTCATTTGAATCAAAGATTCAAATATTAGCTCATTAAACATGGCCTTAATAGTGCATTTCCTTATTCTTCTTAAACAGAAAGGTAAACTTGTTTTGTCATGCATGAAACCATTACAGATGGATAGATTGAATTTTTCTGATCATTTTTCATATATAAATCTTTGCATTTGGAGCTATGCTTGATTTTCTATGATTTTTAGAAGTTTTAACTATTTTCTGGAAATTCCTGAATAAAAATAAATCCAGAAAATGTATTACTGCGTCAGCATTACGTCAAGGTGACGTCAGTGGTCAACGGGGACGTCCAGGTCAAACCTGACTGGTGGGTCCCGTGTGTCAGTAGTTAATTAAGCTAATTATTTTTAATTGAAACTAATTTGATTTAGTTAACAGAGGGGGACCCACTTGTCATTGACTCAGGGGAGTCAAACTGGGGTCAAACCCCTGGTCAGCGGGGCTAATCCCGCCGGCATTGAGTCGCCGGCGAGGCCAAGACGGCGGAGGGCTTCGGATTTGGTCCTCCGGTGACCAAATCGACGGCGGAGACGTGCTACGCGTAGCTGGGGCTCGTGCGCATCTAGTGGGGCAAGTGGGAGGAGTTGGGGTGGAGCGAGCTCGCCGGAATCGAGCTCGTGGCGGCGGCCAGAGTTCGGGCGGGGTTGGTTTCGAGGCTACGGTGCATGGGAGAAAGAGCTGGTGGTGGCTACGGGTTCCTGGTGCTGCGCTGAGCACAACGGCGAGCTTGGCCTCGAGCCACTGTGCCTCTGGCCACGATGGCGCCATGGTCGGCGGCGGGGAGCTCTCGGGTGCGGTGGGAATGGCGGCTACAGAGGCCCAACGAGCACGGAAGCTAGGGAAAAAGGAAGAGGAGCTCACAGCGGGGTCGGAGAGGGGGTCAGCGAGCTCGGGGAGGACTTGAGGCCGGCGAATCGAACGACGGCGTCCGGCGGCCGTGGACGGGGAAGAAGGGCACCACGTCGTCTTGGGGTCGTCCGAGCTTGCGTGGGTCGATGGAGAGGTCCAGGGTGACGAGGCGGAGCGATTGGGCTCGTCGGTGGGGCGAGGGAGTGGCTCTGGTGGCAACTACGGCGATCGGCGGCGAGGGACGCGCTCGGCCATCGTGGGAGAGAGTCAGGGAGACGAGGGGGAGAGTGCGAGAGGATGAGAGGGGACGTGGGGGTCGCGTGGCATCTCTGGACGTCTCCATGCGTCGGCAGAAGCAGGAGGTGGCCGGCGTGTGGCCGCGGGCGCCGGCCACGCGCTCCGCGTCCTTCTGGCGGGAGGAGGACGACGACTGGCAGGGCCAGTCGGCTGGGCCGAGCCAGGTGGGCTGGCCAGCACAGGTAAGGCCCAGGTGGGCTTCCCTCTCTCCCTTTTTTTAATTTGTTTCTGTTTTTTTATTTAACTGCAACTATTGGGCTTTATTTAAAATACTAAAACGTTTCCAAAAATCCTGAAAATAATTGTGGGCTCTGTTTAGATTATTTCCAACAGCAAACATTTATTTCCAGAATTATTTGAGCATTTAAATTATTTTATAGCATTTAAATGCCCAAATTCAAATATTTATGATTTAACTCAATGACCTTCTGTTGACCTAGGAAAATGTGCACCAATTTTGCCAGAGGTTCTAACCCAAGACAAGGAGGGTGAACTTTTTAGAAGGGCATTTCAGCTTCATTGAAAATAATTTTAGTAAACCCTAGTTGTTTCCAGGGGGGGTGTTGGGGGTTTCTGCTTTCCCCATTTCAAATTTAAGAGAAATTTAAACATGATGCACACTCTAATGCTTGAACTAGCTAGGGTGTGACAACTCACCCCCACTCAAAAGAATCACGTCCCGAGATTTAGGATCCTCCATGAAGAAGGTGGGGTACTCAAGTCGAAGACGATCCTCCCTTTCCCAAGTGGCTTCTTTCTCGGAATGGTGTGACCATTGAACCTTGAGAAACTTGATATTCTGACGTCGAGTGGTACGCTCGGCTTGATCAAGGATACGAATGGGATATAACCGATAGGAGAGGTTATCTTGTAGATCAAGCGTTTCGTGGTCCACTCCACGGATAGGATCCGCGAAGCAACGCCTGAGTTGTGAAACGTGGAAGACATCGTGAACTCTAGAAAGATGCGGAGGTAGTTCCAATTGGTAGGCAACTTCTCCTCATTTGGCAAGAATGCGAAAGGGTCCAATGTAACGAGGGGCCAATTTGCCTTTGATACTGAAACGATGGGTTCCCTTTAACGGAGTAACCCGAAGGTAAGCCTTCTCGTCGACTTCATAAGTCATAGGCTTATGTTTACGATCATATTGACTCTTTTGACGAGATTGGGCTGTTTTCAATTTCTCACGAATAACTCGAACCTGCTCTTTTGCTTCCTGAATCATATCCGGGCCAAAGAGTTGTCTTTCCCCGGTTTCTGACCAGTTAAGAGGCGTTCGACATTTTTGTCCATAGAGAACTTCAAAAGGAGCCTTGCCTAAGCTGGCTTGATAACTATTGTTATAAGCAAACTCCGCGAATGGAAGGCATTTCTCCCAACTCATTCCGAACGAGATGACAGAAGCTCGGAGCATATCTTCCACAATTTGATTGACTCACTCTACTTGACCACTTGATTGAGGATGGGAGGCAGTACTAAAAGAGAGATGAGTTCCCATAGCATTTTGGAAACTTTCCCAAAATCGAGAGGTGAAGAGACTCCCACGGTCTGAGTTAATTTCCAATGGAACACCATGAAGAGACACTATTCGGGAGATGTATAAATCGGCAAGCTGGCTAGCAGTGATACTCTCACGAACAGGTAGAAAGTGGGCTACTTTGGAAAGACGGTCGATCATGACGAAGATGGAATTATTCCCTCTCTTGGTCCTGGGAAACCCAGTGATGAAATCCATACTGATTTTATCCCATTTCCATTCGGGAATAGCCAAGGGTTGAAGGGTGCCAGCAGGCCGTTGATGCTCTGCTTTAACACGACAACAAACATCGCAATTAGCAATGTATTGAGCGATTTCTCTCTTCATCCTAGTCCACCAAAACCTCTGGTGTAGGTCTTGATACATTTTAGTACTACCGGGATGAATAGTGAGAGGGGATTCATGAGCTTCCTTAAGGATCAACTGGCGCAGATGTTGTTTCTTGGGAACCACCAAACGGTTCTCGAGGAAGACAGCACCTCGCTCATCCATGGAGAAACATTTAGCAACTCCGCTAGCGATGTTTTCCTTAATCCGGGATATGCCCTTATCATACCGCTGGGCGGTTATGATTTGATCCATAAGGGTAGGTTTCGCCACCAGGGTGGATAGGAATCCTCGAAGAACAATGTGAAGGTTAAGCTTACGGAATTCCTCATGGAGAGGTGGTTGACTCTGTTGTAACATCAGGTTGTTACAATAGGATTTACGGCTTAGTGCATCAGCCATGACATTGGCTTTGCCCGGGGTGTAAGTTATTCCTAAGTTGTAATCCGAGATCAACTCAACCCAACGTCTTTGCCTGAGATTCAAGTCTGGTTGGATGAAGATATATTTCAAACTTTGGTGATCGGTGAAGATCTTGCCACGATTACCGAGGAGGTAATGTCGCCAGGTTTTAAGTGCATGGACTACAACTGCAAGCTCTAGATCATGTGTGGGATAATTTTCCTCATGTGGGTGTAATTGCCGTGAAGCATGGGCAATTACCTGACGATCCTGCATGAGTATGCAACCTAGTCCTTGTCGCGAGGCGTCGCAGTAGATAATGAAGTCCTTGGAGAAATCTGGTGGTACCAGTACGGGAGCAGATGTCAGGCGTCTTTTCAGTTCCTGAAAGCTGAACTCGCACTGTGGAGTCCACTCGAACTTTTTATCTTTCTTGAGGAGTTCAGTTAGAGGTTTAGCAACCTTGGAGAAATTCTCGAGGAAGCGGCGGCAATAGCTTGCTAAGCCAAGGAAACTCCGAACTTGCTTGACCGTCTCAGGTGGAGTCCAATCAAGGACGGCTTGGACTCGCTCGGGATTGACAGCAATACCCTTGCCAGAGATTACATGGCCTAGATAGGTCACCTCTGGCAACCAAAATTCACACTTGGAGAATTTGGCAGAAAGGCGATGCTCTCGAAGTTTCATCAATACCAGCCTTAGATGTTCGGCATGTTCCTCTTCATTCTTGGAGTAGATGAGTATGTCATCGAGGTATACTACGACGAATTTATCCAAGTACTCCATGAAAACCGAGTTCATTAACCGCGAGAAGGTGGCTGGGGCATTGGTTAAACCGAAGGACATGACGGTGTACTCGTATTGGCCATAACGAGTAACAAAGGCCATTTTGGGAATGTCCCCATTTCTGATTTTGATTTGATGGTAGCCCAACCTCAAATCCATCTTGGAAAAGACTGAGGATCCAGCGAGCTGATCATACAGATCATTGATCCTGGGAAGAGGGTATTTGTTCTTGATGGTGACCAGGTTGACAGGGCGGTGGTCCACAACCATTCGATCCGTTCCATCCTTCTTCTTGACGAAGAGGACGGGGCAAGCCCAAGGAGAGGAACTAGGACGGATGAAACCCTTTTCAAGGACTCACCGAGTTGGTTCTTAAGCTCGGCTAGTTCTAAGGGTGCCATCTTGTAGGGTCTTCTAGAAATTGGAACGGTTCCTGGAACAAGGTCTATCACAAACTCGACATCCCTGTCAGGTGGAACACCTGGCAATTCTTCTGGAAAGACATTCGGAAAGTCTCGGACTACCGGAACATCCTCAAGGTCTAGAAGGGGGTTGGCATTTAAGGAGTAAAGCTGGCGCTTGGCCACTCGAGTTAAGACATTGACTGTCTTGCCCGATGGGTGAGTAAGTTGAACGGTTCTAGTGGCACAATCGATCTTAGCATAATGAGCTGACATCCAGTCCATACCCAAGATGATGTTTATGTCCGAGGACTTGAGAGCTATTAAGGATGCAAGGAAGACAAGTCTATCGACAAGGATTTCGTTCCCATGGCTTACTCTAGAAGTTTGCCATCTAGAGCCAGGAGTTTGAATTTCCATGGTAGAGGGCATGTCACAGAATGTCGTGTTGTGCAATCGAGCATAGTTCTCGGATATGAATGAATGAGATGCTCTAGTATCGAAAAGAACAGATGCCAGATGGTAGTTAACAAGGAGCGTACCAAGGACGACGTTGGTATCCTCATGAGCCTCCTCGGCTGAAACATAGTTGACATGGCCACGGGCAGTGGTGACCGGCTTGGCGTAGAATGTCTTTCCCGCGGGCTTACCACGGCCAACGGACTTTCCAGTCTGAATGGGGTTGTTGTTCTGGGGACACTCTCGACTATAGTGACCCGGCTCTCCACACTTAAAGCATGTCACCATATTGGGGCGTGGAGTAGCATTAGCAGCGGGGCCACCATAGGGCTTGGGTGGTGCAAATTGCTGGTTGGGATGAGGCGCCTCAAAGGATGGCCTCGGGATGAACCTGGGTGGCAGTGCCGTGCTTGGGATCCACACCCGGCGCTTCTGAGCTCCAGAGCCAGATGAAGAGCCAAAGTCACGAGAGTGCTTGCGTGAAGTGTCATAATCAGTCTAGCCTGCCTCAGCACTGATGGCTTTATTGACCAACTTCTGAAAGGAGGTACACTCGTGCAGACGAAGATCGCGGCGAAGCTCAGGGCTAAGTTCCTTGCGGAACCTTACTTGCTTCTTAGCGTCAGTAGATACCTCTTCGGGAGCATAGCGTGCCAGATTTCCAAATTCACGACTATAAGCATCCACAGTCAGTCTTCCTTGGGTGAAGTTGCAGAACTCCTCCCTCTTGCGATCCATGAGACCTTCCGGAATGTGATGCTCGCGGAAAGCCTCACTGAACTCAGCCCAAGTAGTAACTTGGCCGACCGGGCGCATAGCTTCGAAGTTTTCCCACCAAAGGCTAGCAGGGCCTTCGAGGTGATAGGCAGCATAGGTAACCTTGTCGGCTTCGGCTACGTTGGTAGAACGTAGCTTGTGGGTAATGCTGCAAAGCTAGTCATCCGCGTCGAGGGGTTCGACAGAATGGTTAAACTTTGGTGGGTACAGCTTGAAAAGTCATTGATCGACACCAAGTCATTTCACGGGTGGCGTGCAGTGTTCTGCTCAATCCTCTCTAGCGGGCGGTTAGTCTCACGCTTGTTTCTTTCCGCCTCCAGCATTACTTCGTCCAGAGAAGGCGGGTGAGGCAGATTTTCACCCCTAGCTGCACTGGCTTCCCCCTGCTCCGAGGCAGCAGGGTTGCTGCGGGTGTTGACCATCCTAGGAGAAAACAAGACAATGGTTTAGATAAGGATGGCTCAAACTTAGCAAGGAAGTGCAGAATGTAATGGATAACACAGAATGCAGAGATGTTCATCCGTATGTCATGGTAATATAAAACTGCCATATATATACCAACGGTCATACACATCATACATAGTTTAGTACAAGCCCAGGCTACAGTACAACTATGATGAAAGACATTACAACTCATCGGAGGCATTCCAAGCTCCTATACATTATTTGTCTACACCTCCGGATTTGATTACACACAAAGTCATATTCCACAAGTCTCGCAGGATAATGGAGATACAACTACTACAATACTAGTGGTACTACTACTAACTCAGACAACTCCGTAGAGTCCTCATAGAAGTCACCTCCATAGCCTGGAAGTTCAACGTGACCATCCGGGAACAGACGGTCCTGAGGAGCCTGTGGACCATAGGGGCTAGGATGAGGTCTTGGACCAACAAAAGGTGGCCTGCAGGGACCACGGGGTGGGGTGATGCCTCCCACATCACGCCATTCCACCATGTCTGGCAGAGCTGATCTCACAGGATACAGATCCCTTGTATCCATACATCCAGCTTGCACCGCAGGTGCAAACCGAGTCAATGTGGCCCAATGATCAGCACGGGTATTGAAAAGCTCCAGCCTCAAGGCCCGATTCTCTCGGTCCTTATCTTCGAGCATCTTGGCAGTGGTACGAGTTAATGAGTCCTCCTGAGTGGAGTCAGCATAGATAGCCTGAAGATACCCTTGCGCTCCCGGAAGTGAAGCTGGCATGTAACGGAAGTCGGTGTTCCGAAGCAGGCCAGTCCGGACTCGCATAATGGTCATCATGGAATAGGCAGCATCCTGCACAGCCATCTCAACAGTAACCCCCAGTCCATAGGAACAGTGAAGGGGCTCGGTAGATCCAGGATAAGAAGGAAATATCCTGACGGTGCAGAAATATTGGCTTTGATTAAAGTCTCGGAATTGCTCTTCGACGGTGTATTCGGGATACCAACGGTAGCCCGTCTCGATCATTACCCGGACTAACATAGCAGTATGACCGGGCACGTCGAGGCAACAGGTCAGGCGATCCACTTGGTTTTGAACACGGTTGGCCATCTGAAAGCACAACCACAATGCAAAGACATCAGAATTTCTAGGGAAAATTGGACAGCATAACAGCTGTAAATGCTCAGAAAAAGATTTGAGACATCCATAACAGTTCCCAATACCACTCAACAACATCATATCAAGGTTCTGATCCAATTAGCAACATACTAAGAATAGTAGAAACTGAACTGGGACTTGTAACAACAATCCTATAAGCTACTACGGATTAGTAACACGTGAACCTGATAGAAGAAGAGAGCCTAGTCCTTAACCCACGTTGAATGAGAAGAGAATGACTCAGATCAGAGGCATAGGGTAAAGGAGTAAAAGAGCCTTACGTTCCCTCCCACAATCAATTCCCCTACATATAACTAAAGCATTTCTAGACTCGACATCGACCAGTATGGCTCAACGAACCTACAAGCAGTCCGACTCTGATGCCAACGCTGTCAGGACCCCGATTCCAAGTCACATCGATCTAGCCGGTAACACCTCATATCACTTTGCGGCCTCACGCACGGTATCCCACGGGTGTCGCCTTACCATGGCCCGGAGCCGTTTGCGCCTTTTGGCTCACGTATATGATAGAGTCGCTAGCATCCATATGACAAAGAACCCAGGCCGACATGGCTAGTCATGAACCCAAAGCGGCACAGACCTATGGAGACAGGCATACATGAATCACATTGAACATGTCGGTCATCAGCGAGTGATTCCGGGCTGTAGCACTGGGCTAACAGGACTCCGGGGAACCCAGGCTGTAGCAGGCTAGGCAGGACTCCGGATATCACAGTGTGACATTTCCCCGAAGGGACAGACATAGGAACGAAGTGAAACACATGCCGGCCAGTCAAGTGTCCTGAGCAGTAGTGCTGGGCTAGCAGGACTCCGGTGAACCGGGCTGTAGAGGACTACTATGGCTCGAGGAACACTAGACTACATTTCCCCATAAGAAGGGCTGCCAAGGATAAACAACTAGATTGTCGGATCCCACTCATACCAAGCATTTCAGTCATACACACAACATGCCCGATATGAGTACATACAACATGGCATCACAACAAAACTCTACAACTCAAGTACTTTATTTAAAGGCTCCAGAGAGCCATACATAACATGTTCATACAGATAGGGGTCACATGACCCGACACTCAAGTCATACAATCATACAAGCACATGCGGAAGCAACTAGTTTCAGTACAGACTCTAGAAACAAAGAAGGCTTCTCGAAGCCTGTCTATCTACATAGGGCCCTCCATGCCCAGGATCACCACCTGGGTGGCTAGTCACTCATCGACGTCAAGGTCTACTTAGAACCCATCGGAGGGGGCGGTGTTGTCGTCTGAAAACAGTAATTAAGTTAAGCAAACATGAGTACAAAGGTACTCAGCAAGTCTTACATCAGAACCTACTAAACATGCTTATTCTCAAGAAGGTGGTGGGGTTAATGCAGCAAGCCAGCTTTGACTCTTGGCTAAGCTATCCTACGGAACTTCACCAGTAAAATAGTTTTCGCACACGAGTCCACTACTCACCAACACAATACTCCACCGGGGATCCTCCCTCGTCATCCTACGAGAGGGCCATCCTCGGTACTCACACTTATCTTGAGTTTTATTAGTACCCATTAACTTGTCTATGAACTGTATAGGCAACCAAGTAGTCCTTTACCGCGACGCGGCTATTCGAATAGTTTTATACCCTGCAGGGGTGTACTTCTTCATACACGCTTTCACCACTTACCGCCGTTTACACGACATGTACTCGGCAACCTTCAAGCGGAAGCCCACGAGGGTGTCGGCCACGGCCTACCTAAACACTAAGTCTCTAGTCCAGGTTTATCGCCTATCCAGGTTCCATCCGTAGGGAGTCCGGCCGAGGTTTCCACATACGGCCCGAACGATGTGATGTGTACAGGTCCGAGACCAAACGGGCGCCCGGCATCCCGGCCACGGTGTATCTACCGCAACATAGCCCACCCCTAGGGTCAGCGCTACGCACGGCCGCCAACACATAACCTACAAACACCAGAAACTAGTTTGCAACTCCTGGACAGAGTACTAGGGTGGTTAAGAAGCCGAGAGGGTCAATTAAGGATCCCAATGCATGGTAGTAGCTGAATCTTAAATCACACATACAGATCTCAGTTCTTAGGGACGGCCTCAATGAAACAACCCACCATGTACTCCTACATGGCCTCTCATCGATACCTTTACCAAAACATGTTCAACACATCCCTCACATTACCGGCATAAGCATTTCACTCTGGCCCATCACCCAGATGAACCAGACCTGACACAACTCTAAGCATAGCAGGCATAGCAAGGTAGGAATCACATACATGGCTCAATCAACTCCTACACATGCTAGTGGGTTTCATCTAGTTACTATGGCAATGACAGGTCATGCAGAGGATAAGGGTTCAACTACCGTAGCACACAACAGTTTGAAACGCGTTGTCTTAATGCAGTAAACAAGAGCAGAAGCGAGAACATGGGTTTGTATCGGAATGATCAATGGTTGCTTGCTTGATGGAGTGGTAGCGGGATACTGCCCTTCAGTTGGATACTCGTGAATATCCTCGGAGGCAGAACCTACCACGAAGAACACATCGGAACACAATCAACACATGACGATATGCAACAATATGATGCATGCTATGACATGGCAATATGAATGTGTCTTGGCCTAATGCAAGCTATAACATAAAGGAATGAACTCATTTGAATCAAAGATTCAAATATTAGCTCATTAAACATGGCCTTAATAGTGCATTTCCTTATTCTGCTTAAACAGCAAGGTAAACTTGTTTTGTCATGCATGAAACCATTACAGATGGATGGATTGAATTTTTCTGATCATTTTTCATATATAAATCTTTGCATTTGGAGCTATGGTTGATTTTCTATGATTTTTAGAAGTTTTGACTATTTTCTGGAATTTCCTCAATAAAAATAAATCCAGAAAATGCATACTGCGTCAGCATTACGTCAAGGTGACGTCAGTGGTCAACGGGGACGTCCAGGTCAAACCTGACTGGTGGGTCCCGTGTGTCAGTATCAGTAGTTAATTAAGCTAACTATTTTTAATTGAAACTAATCTGATTTAGTTAACAGAGGGGGACCCACTTGTCATTGACTCAGGGGAGTCAAACTGGGGTCAAACCCCTGGTCAGCGGGGCTAATCCCGCCGGCGTTGAGTCGCCGGCGAGGCCGAGACGGTGGAGGGCTTCGGATTTGGTCCTCCGGTGACCAAATCGACGGCGGAGACGTGCTACGCGTAGCTGGGGCTCGTGCGCATCTAGTGGGGCAAGTGGGAGGAGCTGGGGTGGAGCGAGCTCACCGGAATCGAGCTCGTGGCGGCGGCCGGAGTTCGGGCGGGGTTGGTTTCGAGGCTACGGTGCACGGGAGAAAGAGCTGGTGGTGGCTACGGGTTCCTGGTGCTGCGCTGACCACAACGACGAGCTTGGCCTCGAGCCACTATGGCTCTGGCCACGACGGTGCCATGGTCGGCAGCGGGGAGCTCTCGAGTGCGGTGGGAATGGCGGCTACAGAGGCCAAACGAGCACCGAAGCTAGGGAAAAAGGAAGAGGAGCTCACAGCGGGGGCGGAGAGGGGGTCAGCGAGCTCGGGGAGGACTTGAGGCCGGCGAATCGAACGACGGCGTCAGGCGGCCGTGGACGGGGAAGAAGGGCACCACGTCGTCTTGGGGTCGTCCGAGCTTGCGTGGGTCGACGGAGAGGTCCAGGGTGACGAGGCGGAGCGATTGGGCTCATCGGAGGGGCGAGGGAGTGGCTCTGGTGGCAACTACGGCGATCGGCGGCAAGGGACGCGCTCGGCCATCGCGGGAGAGAGTGAGGGAGACGAGGGGGAGAGTGCGAGAGGATGAGAGGGGACGTGGGGGTTGCGTGGCATCTCTGGACGTCTCCATGCGTCGGCAGAAGCAGGAGGTGGCCGGCGTGTGGCCATGGGCGCCGGCCACGCGCTCCGCGTCCTTCTGGCGGGAGGAGGACGACGACTGGCAGGGCCAATCGGCTGGGCCAGCCAGGTGGGCTAGCCAGCACAGGTAAGTCCTAGGTGGGCTTCCCTCTCTCCCTTTTTTTAATTTGTTTCTGTTTTTTTATTTAACTGCAACTGTTGGGCTTTATTTAAAATACTAAAACGTTTCCAAAAATCCTGAAAATAATTGTGGGCTCTATTTAGATTATTTCCAACAGCAAACATTTATTTCCAGAATTATTTGAGCATTTAAATTATTTTATAGTATTTAAATGCCCAAATTCAAATACTTATGATTTAACTCATTGACCTTCTGTTGACCTAGGAAAATGTGCACCAATTTTGCCAGAGGTTCTAACCCAAGACAAAGAGGGTGAACTTTTTAGAAGGGCATTTCAGGTTCATTGAAAATAATTTTAGTAAACCCTAGTTGTTTCCAGGGGGGTGTTGGGGGTTTCTGCTTTCCCCATTTCAAATTTAAGAGAAATTTAAACATGATGCACACTCTAATTCTTGAACTAGCTAGGGTGTGACACAAGCGCCCCTAGTTCGCCGGAAAGCCATGGTGCACCGCAAGATGATGGACTACAAGATGCTGACGCCGGAGCGCCGCGTAGAAATCGCGGCGGCGGTCAGCGCCACAGACCTCCGTTCCCAAGCTAGCTTTGCGGCGGGCCAATCCCCGAGTTCTCTAGAGCCAAGCTATGAGGAGGAGGAAGCCAATCCAATGTTCATGGCGGAGGTTGCGGCGCCGAAGGCCCCCATGGGCATGAGACGATGGACGTCAACTTCGTGTTGGTGTCTGGGTCCCCCATGGTGCAGGCGGACCAGCAGTTCAACCTGGCGATACTAAAGGATGACCGGGAGGCGGAAGCTCAACTCGACACAGAGCGCGCGCATGCCACTGCCATCAAGGCCCTCCTACAGGCGGAACCGGATGTCGTGGATGTGAACCGGGCGGCGGAGGCTCAACTCGACGCGGAGCGCACGGATGTCACTGCCATCGAGGCCCCCCAGCAGGCGGAACCGGGCGTCCTGGACTTGAATCGGGCGGCAGAGGCTCAAGACAACACGGAGCGCGCGGATGCCGCTGCGATAGGGGCCCTCCTGCACACGGAACCGGTCGTCCTCGACTCGAACCGGGCGTCAGAGGCTCAACTCGACACGGAGCGCATGGATGCCACTGCCATCAGGGCCCTCCGCCGCGCGGAACCGGACATCCTTGACTTGAACCGGGCGGTGCTCTCATCCGTGCAGAGCGCCCGCATGCTCCGCGTGAACGAGTAGCTGGAGGCTGAGGACAACCATGGTGCAGAGACACACGTCGGCAGCTATGGCTAGTTCATGCCGGCAGCAAAAGACGACGAGGCCGTCTCGTTCCGCGAGCAGTTATAGTTTTTCTTTATGTTGTTTTTAGGGATCTTTTGCTGTGTAAAAACATATATTGTTATGCAAGTCGCATGACTTTCATCATTTGGATCTGTCTACCATTTCAGGCGGTTGGATGAATATCCTACGTCTCCTAACCCTTCTTCCTCGCCTCTTCTTCTTCCCCAACAGACCACTGCACAGGCCGTACGATCCACCCCAATATGTGGTTGGGTAAACATAATGTATGAACGAAAATCATCTGTCAGCGGTAGCACATGTCAGTGAGGGTGTGCATTCCCTTGGTTTGGTTTGCAGCGTGCAGGAGCGACTGTGTGAGGGTGCGGTGCGACCGCGGCGTGTAGGAGCGACCGTGCGAGGGTGCGGTGCGACTGCGACAGCCAGGCGCAAGTGTATGTCCTTTTTAGTGTGAAAACTTTAGGCAAGCTTGTCAAAAATGTGTGGCAAAGTATGGCAATGCAAGGCCTAGACCCAAACAGGATAAGTACGTACGTTCTAGGAGTACTAGTGTTCAAAAAGAAAGGCGGGGTTTTCCTTCGCAGGATTAATCAATACAAATCCTCGTTTCACGTGTCAATTAATACGTATTGTTTCTCCAAAGCCCAAAGAGCTAACCATCTCACACCTCATTGCTTGTTAATGCAGTTTCACGCAAATAAACCTTCTCACTACTGCATGCATGCAAGGGTATATTAATGTCCTTGGTTGCTAGTACGAGGCAAACCCCATCAATTTTGCCTCGATTAGTGTTAGTGGCCTTTTGCTAATTGTAATTTTGATATATTGTCTTTGTGTACAAAACAATGGAGGTAGTAACTATTTGACTTCCTTCCACATTGCAGTGATGTCGATGATATCTCGAACATTGCGGTTTGGTGAAGTGCGTTCGACGGAGAACACCATTGAGGGAGACCACGGTAAGTCATTCACAAGTGCCGCCTGCAAGCCGAGACAACCGCCTTATTTGCATCCAGGAAGTCCGTTGAACCAAAGGACGCGTAAATGTACTACTACTACTAGTACACAATAGCGTCGTCCGTCCAACTTAGTGCGGTGAGGTGGTTTCTCGAAGAAGACGATGGAGAAGCGGAGTCAGCGAAGAGTGAAATGATGGTTGCTTCGTCCGTGCTTTGTGATTTGACGCCTCACTGCTTTGTGATTTGTGATAGAAGGGATAGGGGAGTAGACTCTGTGCTCTATACTGTACATGCGTCCAAGCATGGGGAAAATGAGAGACGTTGCATTTTTCTATTCCTTCAATCAATCAATCAGGGAGCTTCGGTTCCATCTTTTTGGCTTTGGCAGGACCGTCCACAATGGTTACCGGCGATGACAAAAGCTATTTTCACATTTGGCTACACATTGTGGATGCCCTTAATCGTACCACTTGGTTTTGCTCCTGTGTGCTATCTATACAAATCTCAATTATATTGATCAAAAAATTATAGAATCAATTTAAGTAAAAAGTAGGTGATTTTGCCGCGCGGATGGCGGGGGAGGTTTCTTATTTTTAGAGGACGTTGGCCTGGTGGTTTGCTAACATGCGGTCCCATGTGTCAGTGCTTTACCAAGCCGATCCATGTCCCACATGAGGCAGAACAACGGCACAAGCAACACGTGGTTAACTTGAAGAAGATGAGGGAGAAGCGGATTCAGCAATGAGTGAAATGATGGTTGCTTCGTCCCTCCAACTTCTCTTTTTACTAGCATTGTTATTATTTCGTCCCTCCAACTTAACTGCGGAAAAGGTGCAGCTTTGTGATTTGACGCCTCATTGCTCATTACTACGCCGGCGCCATGACTGGGGTGCTTCACCCCTACTGCTCTGCACTATATTTCGGTATGGCACGTGGACCCGGTAGCTTGATGTCCCACATGTCGGTGAAAGGGACTAGAACATTTATGAAAGCAAGCGCTCCACTATTACAACGGAGGAGTACACGACACGGCGGCCCAGTGAACTGTCACTTGTACTGTATAGTATTTGTACCGTATAGTATTTGTACTATATAGTACTATAGTTTTGTTGTTTCGTATGATCCGTCGATACAAACCCGATTAAACAGGAAAGGGCGGGATTTTTCCCGTGCGGTAGATGATACTGCCATACATTTCAAAGGCCATTTTAATGTTTTGCGAACTACATAATTAAGTAACAATATGATATCTAGTAAAACTAAAAACACATATGATTTATTGTGTTAGAGTGTAGTAGTAGTGCTGTATTGCATAGTTGTTAGATGTAACATGCGAGAACGTGTAGAGATGTAGTTTTGGAGGGCCTACAGAGAGAAAGCATAATACGGTCACCGAACTTCAGAATATGCTCATTACGGTCACTATACACGTTTTGCGGTGATTATACGGTCACTTGCTCACCGTTCAGCATCGGATTGCACTCTGTTGACCAGCCAAATAGTCTGCATGGCACCATGTTGAATAGTTAAATTGACCACGTTCCTTGTGGGTCCCACCTGTCAGTTCGCATAGGAAAAAGGTCAGATAAACACAAATTTATGCAGGCGTGACAAGACTCCAACCCGTGCGCGGGAATCACGTGGTTGTGTATGTGTCTGTCAGGGCCTGATGTGTGCGCATGCACGTGTAGGTTGAGAACTTGAGCGTGAGAGTGTGTGTTGGTCGTGTGGTGTGTGCATGCGTGCGTGCGTGTGTGCGTGTGAGTTTTCCATGCGTGTGTGGCTGCGTGTGTATGTGTGAGTGTTGTGTGCGTGTGTGGCTGCATGTGTTCGTGTGAGTGTTGCGTGCATGCAGTTCATGTGCATGCATGCGTGTGTATAATCACCACACCAGCGCCTGTGTGTTAAAACAGATGGCTCAGCATACCAATACAAGGCCACCTTGTCCGTTGTGCCCCTGGTCATGACTTCGAACCACTGTCCAATATTTTTTGTCGTTTGTTTTCATTCTTACTAGAAAGATGCCCGTGCGTTGCACGTAACATCAAGATGCATTTGTATGACTAGTTAATCTTGTGAGAGAAAGGGATGAACGAGGGAAGGCCTTATTTGCAAATGTGGAGAGGTGTGTGGGTACATTTTTGCAAAATTGCCATAGTGTCCTTCATATCCGTCAGATATAAATCGGACGGCCTATATTGAAGGATGGCAGGCACACGATCATCACCAACTCTACTTTTTATAAGAGTGTAGTTATGAGAGTGTAGATGTAGATGTAGAGTAGATACAAGCCGACCGATGGGCCCAATGGTAGTAAGATAATGTGATGAAACACTAGAGGTGCCATGTGGAGCGATTAGATTGTCAACTAGTTGTGTCTTGAGCAAATACAGAGCTGTACGGTGAGCCCATGACTGTATAAGAACCACAAAATGTAAATGGTGACCATAATGAGTGGGTTTTGAAGTCCAATGTATGTATCATGCTTTCGCTTTAAATACAATGATCTTCATTGTATATATCGCGAGAGAAAGATGAAACATGCATGAATGTGTTGCGCGCTTACTTTTAGAGGACCTGGAGATA
Source organism: Triticum urartu (assembly GCF_003073215.2). Classification (NCBI taxonomy): domain Eukaryota; kingdom Viridiplantae; phylum Streptophyta; class Magnoliopsida; order Poales; family Poaceae; genus Triticum; species Triticum urartu. Next base: position 86,446,633 of record NC_053024.1, read on the forward strand.
GTTTGTGTGCGTACGTGAAAGGAGCCTAGAGGGGGTGTATGCGATGGAGAGAGAGAGATGCTCTTCGTTTCTCTTTATTATGACTAACTTTACATATAGTATAAAAACATAAAAATTCATAGTGCGGAATAAATATCATTATGGGCACGCACTACTAGGGAAAACCTTATACACAGAACATTAGCAGTAGCACGTGTTAAAAAAGCACGCTGGTGCTAAGTAGCAGTAGCGCGCAGATGTAAACGGCGCTACAGATACAGTTGTAGCAGTAGCGCGCCTGAACATAAAAGCGCTACTACTAAAACTTCCACGGCTCAGCCGATAGGCTACACATAGTAGTAGCGATCTAGGTAGAACCACGCTACCGCTACTTGCTTTGTAGCAGCGCGTTTACGCTGAAAGGCGCTACTGCTAAATGAAATAAAATGAAATGGAAAGCAAATAGAAAAGTAAATGAAAATGAAAGAAATAGAAAAAGGTGAAAGGAAAAAAATAAAATGTAAAGAAAAATAAATGAAAAAGAGGAAAAAAGAGAAAGGAATGGCAGTAGCGCGTATCGAGGAACGCGCTATAGCAAGCTTAGCAGCATCACACTTCCTGGAAAGCGCTACTGCTACTTCTGACTTAACCACGCGGTTCGTTCTTCCCCACGACCACTTCCCCCAAATCCAACTCCTCTACTGTCGCCGTGCGCACTCCCGTCGCTCTCCGCACACCCTCGAATCCTCCCCCGACCATGGATTCAACGCCGCCCCCGACCCCGACCTCGACGCCGCCCAGCACCGCGGGCCCGAGCCCTAACCCCGACCTCGATGCCGCCATCCCCTCCCTTGCCACAGGCACCCGAGGTGAGCCCGCCTGCTCCTCCCCCTCCCCTACCTCTGCCAAGGGTTCTTCAAATTTTAGTTGCATCAAATTAGTTAGGGTTCATCTATGGGTGGAAACGAATCGGATGCGGATGTTATCGGATACGGATGCGGCTCAGATGTTTTCTTAGATGATGAATAAACACTATTGTAATGCATAATAAAACAAGTAAAATTTGACCACTTGTTTCACTTTTAAGTTGGATAATTGGAATATCCGCTACCACTTTCCACCCCAAGGTTCATCAAATTAGATGGTAATTAGAGCAGTAGTTCCTAGGTACTAATTAGCTAGTAAGAACTAGGTACTAATTAGCTAGTAAGAACTAGGTACTAATTAGGTACTAGTTTATTTTTATTTATAATAAGTTTATTTTTAGTAAGAACTAGTTGAATTAATAGAACTATTTGAACATGTCACATTTGTTGTTATTTTTTTAGTTAAAGCAATTATTCCCGCATCGACGTCGATGATGCCTATCCCGCATCCTCGTCATCGTCGACTCGACGGAGGACATCTGCTTGACCACATGGCCCATGTCTGGGACTGGGCTCCGCCGGGCTAGTACTGGGAGGCGCTACCTACTGGGGGCGCAGCTTGGTGAGGAGTCAGCCCGTCGTTGACCTGAACCTTCTTTGGTGGCGATCGGGTGGGCCAGTGATGGTCCAGAGGCTCGAGGACCCCACGGAGGTGGTACGTCACCATGTCAGGTAGGAGGACGCGCACGTCCATTGCTACTTGTTTGCGTTGGAGCACAGGTTCTCCAATACCTTACAGGTTCTCTAGGGATCTCACTGGAGCTATGATCCCGTGATGGTTCCTTCTCTTTGGGTGTCCCCCGCATGTGCCGATACCCGTCCTGCGCTAGGGTTTTAGTTGTATTAGTGATGTTATATATATGATACTATTCGGGGTGTATTAGTGATAATATTCGATGATGTATGGACGCATGAGATGACTTACTTTTGCTTATTGAATGCATGCTAATTTGAATACTTATTTATTTTACGATTTGGTTTTGCTTATTGAATGCTCATGTCAATATCTGTCCTATAAGATATTTTGAAATGTATATCTTGTGTTGCTCAAATAGGATATGTGCTTGCCCAAGTGGCCGGTCATGTTTGCAGGTTACACCTCCGAGTGGCCTATGTTTTGCTGGAGTGTTGATTCATTTCCGTTCCGGCAAATTTCAGGCGCTCCATATGTCCTATTTTAGCAAAGGTCATGCCAGATTTTTCCGTGAATTTTGGCATGACTTGTGCCAGAATATGTAGGAAATATCAAGTGCCCCAGATTTGTGTGTTGAGTATCCTGGTAGTTGCCTTCGATCGATTTTCAATTAATGTTTCAACAATGAACATAGGAAATGTCTAACGACAAAAAGGATTTTGGTATTTGTGAATACTGCGAAGACGAGTGTGACATGTGCGACGGTATCTTCCTAGATGATGATAGGAGCTTCAGCATCAAGCTGGACAAGAACTTTGAAGTGGATATGGTAAGTCAGAACGACAAGTCTTTTTTAGTAATTAAGCATGACATCTTCTTCAACTTATAATTTAATTTTTTTTACCATCCTACTAGCGTATCCCCTGCCATTGAAGAGTTTTTGTCTTGGATAAGATAGGTTTTAGTCCTATGAAAACTACTATGGAGGTAAAGAGTGTTTAATTGAAGACTGAGCATGGTTATACTTCCCATGCAAAATTATACAACGCAGACACCTACAGCTATTTTGAATGCAAAACTTGGCAAGCACTATGCAAGACTGATGCATTTGAGCCTGATATGGTTATCACCTTTGATATTCATCCGGAAGATGATATTGAAGGTAATATCGACATCTGGGTCGATGTGCAGACGCATCCAGTTATACCATTATGTGAGTTTCTCAACCATATTTATGTCTTTGATATTTTTATTCAAAAATAGTTGACAACTAATTTCTATGCACAACTTATTTCTGATCAAGCAAACATGTCCAACGCTTGGAAGACAGGACCTACTACTCTCCCGTGGCTGAACTAAACTGCGAGGAGATAAGTCATTATGTTTCATGGCTTGAGGATCTTCATACTGTCAAGACAAATTATTTTTCTGGACTTAAAAATCTTAGTACTCAAAACGTGGGACTAATAGTGTTCGTACTGAACTACGGTCACATCTATTTAGGAAAGATGGTAAGACTTTTACTATTTGTCCTCGGTGCATCTTTTGCATACATTATTTTTTAAGATAAACTTCATTGCTAAGTATGTTACTATACAATGTTCTTCAATAGGGACTCCCGATGAATGTTGTGCCTCATTGGATCGAGACTAAATGTCGCATGAGAATGGTTAGCTTACGGCCAAGACATTGTACAATGCACTTTAGTTCATTCAGGATTTCTAAAAGCGAGGAATGCTTAATAGTGAAAGATTGGAGCAAAATTGTGAATGATCACAGACAAGTACTAGGGGGCAGCAATCAGAAGCGCAGCCCGCGATTAGGAGACAGGTTCATCTACATGCTCCAACTTGATTAAGCAGGAGTGCTACACATGTTTTATGTTATTTTACCTGACAGAGAGCAGTAGGTGTGATTAGCTAGCTAGAAATGAGTTATGATGATTAAATAGCTAGTGTTGGTGGTAATGACTATGATGATTATTATTAGCTAGTCTTGGTGGTGATTAGCTAGCTAGAATGAGTTCGAAGATGATGATGTGTGCTACACTATGACTATGATGATTAAATAGCTATTGTTGGTGGTAATGACTATGATGATGATTAAATAGCTTGTGTTGGTGGATTAGATTCAAGTGGAGGCAACATGTGGTGCACATCGAAAGTACTACTACTCCAAACTAGATCAAGTTTGGATTAGTAGTATACTTTTGACATGCACCACATGTTTCCTCCACTTGAACCTAATCCACCTTCATTTGACACTCTGTTATGGACATATTGATATAACATCCTCATAATTGGAGAATAAATACACTAAAAATTAAAAAATGAGAAAAAATACTAGTAGCGATTGAGAGTAAACACTCTACTACTAGCTATATTAGCAGTAGCGCGGGAGTGAACCAATGCTGCGGCTATATGTCTTAGCAGTAGCGCGGGGCGTGTCGCCCGCGCTACTGCTACGGAATACATGTAGCGCCTTACTAGTAGCACGGTGTCCCGTGCTACTAGTGGGCATTAAACCCGCGCTACTACTAGGGTTTTCCCTAGTAGTGACCATGCAATGCAAATAAACATTCATACTCCTCATATATCTTTGTAATGTTGTATGCATTTAAAATTCTAAAAAATTGGCCACACTTTATTCAAAAGGAATGGTGTATGCGAAATAAACATGAAGAGAGGGATTTTTATATCAATGGGGTACGTGATGTAACATGTGTGAATGTGTAGTTGATGTATTTGGCAGGGCCTAGAGAGGTATGTGTGTGTATTACGTATTCGAGAGAGGCATGGATAGAGGGGCCAGCGGGGGGATGGGGCATGGGAGGGATAGCATGAGAAATGAGAGAGGTCCAGAGAGAGAGAGAGAGAGACGAATATGATGTCATGGCGAGAGATTGTCTTTAGTGTGTATATGCAAGGGGGGAAGGGATAGAGGCACGAGGAGATTTTTTTGTGCTGTCTGTGTTGGTATGTGTGGGTGTGAGAAGATAACGAGACCTGGGGGCAGAGGGTGTGTCACCGCATGAGGTCCGGTGGGTCGAGGTGAGGCCCTTGGTTCGGTTCCGTCCTGGGCCACATTGGTCGGCCCGTGACGCATTTTGGGAGACCCATGGATGACTAGTCATACAAGACAAAGATAGCAGAATTGTGAAGGACTCTGTGTCCACTGACAAAGCCGGCTTGGATTTGTAACCCTAGGTTCTCGTACTAAGGTAACCCCTTATCTCTGATATTACTATTCATCCAACCTCACTTTAAGGGGCATCCTACACAATGCTCTGCTAGAATCATACTCGTCGATCAGGAAGAGAGGTGTGAGACAATGCATGAGAGAAGGGCCTAAAGATAATGTGCGTACAGGAGACACATAGGCATGTCTATGTATATAGAAAGGGTCGATGGGGATTGTGCGTGTGTATGCTTGTGAAAGGAAGAGTGCTTATGATAAAGGTTAGTGAAAACAGTCATAAATGGTTACGAGAGGGAGGGAGGGTTATATCGAGAGCATGTCTGTGAGAAAGACACCTCGGGAGAGAGTGTGTGAGCACGTGTGAGAGACCACCGATGGAGAGTGAAACTACACATAAAAGACTGATGTACACATTGATTAAAAATATAAATTGTATCCAAATATAAGGATGGGATCATGATATTTGCAATTCGCGCAAGGAACGGTCATTGATCTATCAGACATCTAGATTCTATCGAATTTGAGCATGTCTATGTTATTATTCGACATAATTGATCCACATAGTTAGTATTTTGAACTCCAGACAATGCATCGCTTTAGCAATCGAATATAAACGTGAGTATAGTTCATGTTGTGTGTGTAAAGCACATTATACATTAGAAAGTTACACAATGAACATTATAAATAGCTAGCTATGAACTAGCATGCATTTGAATTCAACTTAAGGTGGTTTAAAAAATTGAATTCAACATGAAGTCCATTCAATTATTTGAATTCGATATCATGGCATTTGTAAATCATACCTAAATTATGGGGGCACCAATATTTGCTCTGATTTTGTACATAATAGCATATATAGTCGTGTACAAAATAGATTCAAATTTAGTTCCTCCATTCCAAAATAATCGTAGTTATAGGATATTCAAGTGTCAAAATTTCAAAAAGAAGCGGATAATTTAATGAGGTTTTCAAACATACAAGTTCAAATTTAACGTTGTCTATTTAGGTCAGTCCTCAAAGTTTAAGAGTACTCTAAACGTGAATGCTTCTGTTTCAAAATTTTGAACGAAGCGCCAAAAGAGCCTCTACTCGCCCGAAACCGCGTGAGACCAATGTTTGGTAGTAGAAGGAAATTACTTTTCTAACTCCGACCCATGAAACCTACCAGCCCGACGTCCAAAGGTCTAAACCGGGGTAGGTTTGTAGCTTCATCTAGATGCCACACAACCGCCTCCGAAAAACATTCATACACAATGGCCGCCAAAGAACACATGGCCGCAGCCGAAATCGCCCCCGACCACTATTTGGGACACCTGGGATTACCATCCTACCCCCGACCCGCAGTTGGTCCGAAATTTAAGAGGGGGGCAAAGTTTGTACTTTCCCCAAATTTCAAACAAGCTGTCCCATCTGTTCAAAGAAGCCAAAAACAAGCGCATCCCGGACCGAAACATGGTTCTCCCTTAGCTCCCCCCCCTGTCTAATTCCCCATTCGTACGTCGTGGGCGCCAAAACTACCTCTCCACCAGCCGCGAAACCGCGGCGTCCTCCATCCGCCACCCCATCCCACCCATCAACCGTCGCCCTCCTCCATTATGCCAGAGCCGATACCCCAACCTCGTCGTCCGCCGCTGTAACACCCTCGATGCGGCTATATCTCCCACGTGTCGGAGCACGACTTAGAGGCATAACCGCATTGAAGGTGTGACAAGTTGGTAATCAGAGCCTTCCCCGAGTTAGGAGCCCCCTACTTGATTGAATCGCTGGCGTTGTTGAGTCTAGAAAAATGTTTTGAGTCATTTAGGATTATATATATCGGAGAGTAGGATTCTTTTTACTCCTTAGTCCCTTCGTCACTCTGGTGAGGCATCCTGACGTAGAGTTTTGACTCTTCTCTTCTCAAATTTCACTAAAAAAAATTAGGATCACACGGGTATCTTGGAATCATTCCGATGGATTTGTGACGAGAACATTGTTCTTGGTGCTTCCTGACATTTATGGGTTGTGGCAGTGTCCCGGGGAGTTGAGCTCCGAGGTGTTGTCGTCACAATTTTATCGTTGCAATTCTAGAATACCTGAGTTTCGCCGATATCGAAAATCTCTTTTATGCTGTTGTTGGTGAGATAACCTCGACGCCACCCAGTACTGGGGTGGGAGTTCGGAGTATTGCCATAACTCGTATAACGGATGCTTTTCGAAGGTTGAGGTAAATGATTTCCAAAGGTTTCTTGGTTATGTGTTGAAGGATGGATACAGTTGGATGTAGGATTTGCTAGTTTTGGGTGAGATATTATGCTTCCCCTATATCCCCAACACCTGATTGCATAACAGGAAAGATTCGGGAGTTTATAAGTGGGAATTCAAGTAGCTCTTAGGATATCCTTCCGACATATGTATGATATGAAATTGGGGTTCGACGTCTAGTGGTCCGCCTATCCACAGTTGGTTTTATAGTGGTCTCATTGTGTCTTAAAGAGTCCTTGGCTATGCTGACTAGGGGACGCTTTGTATGTCATGTGCACTGCCTTGTACATGGTGGTGATGTACGATCGAGCCCGTGTAGGCCCCACCACGAAAACTTCGGACCAAATCTCTATTATATGTTTGTTTCGGCTTATTTTGCAAGCCAATCCTTTGTTTTGTTTTGTTGTGGTATTTGAGTTGCTTCGAAGTCAAATGTTGATTTTGTACCTTTTCCAAGCGGTGTTCTCATATTTCTATGTGAATACTAATCCTTCATGACAATCGAGATCATCATGCCAATCCTTTTCAACCGGTGTGTTTCTCTTCAAGTGGATCCGATCATTTCAACATCCGCAAGATCAATTATTAGTTCTTCTCAACGATGTTTGATTCATTCGTCTCCAAGTTGCCTTTGTTTTCCCACCCACCCACCCTTTTGCTTCAAGGACTCAGACTTCTTAATCAAGTATCTATTTTATTCATGTGAACTCTCTTCATTCTTTTCAATCAATGTTCTTACCCGGTGGTTCTCTTGAAGATGCTCTACTAGTTCATGATTCTTCAATCTTTTCCGTCTCCGGTGGATGCAATTGAAGCCTTGGTATTGAGCATAGTCCTTTCATTTTGCACAATGCTTTTCTTATGCCGGTGCACCTCTTAATCATTCCCTTCTCGCTATTCTTTTGTTCCAGAGTGCTGAAGATATCTCTGGAGATTCGTGTTTCCACTCTTAATCCGTTCAAGCTATTTCGAGGTATTATCTTATCCAAGCCATTTTAATCAACCGGTGCATTATATATTCCTAAGCAATCTTTTCAACGGTGTTTTTTTGAGTGGGACCTAACCCACAGGTCTTTTCCCAGGATCTTACCTAACTCTTCCAATTTTACCGGAGCTATTCTCAAACCTTTCAAAGTTTGACGTAAGAATGATTTATCAGCAGTCATATGCTTTTCTCCAAGATCTTTCAAATTATTTTCATCATTGGCTCAACCTTTTCTATTCTTAATTCCGGAGTGCCTCAACAATTCTTGGTGGTGCTTCTTGTCATCATTCTCAACATTTGAAGACCGAAGAAGAGTTTCTCTCATATTTGTTTACGATTGTGAGAATTCTTTTCACCCATCCGGAGCAATCCATCATTTTTTCAGCTTGATTCTCCGAAGGCCATCATTTCGGGATTATTCATTCTAGCTTTCAGCTATTGTTCTCAAAAATCTTACCGGTGCTGTCAGGACCCCGATTCCAAGTCACATCGATCTAGCCGGTAACACCTCATATCACATTGCGGCCTCACGCACGGTATCCCCACGAGTGTCGCCTTAACATGGCCCGGGACCGTTTGTGCCTTTTGGCTCACGTATATGATAGTGTCGCTAGCATCCATATGACAGAGAACCCGGGCCGACATGGCTAGTCAAAACCCAAAGCGGCACAGACCTATGGAGATAGGCATACATGACTCACATCGAGCATGTCGGTCATCAGCGTGTGAATCCGGGCCGTAGCACTAGGCTAACAGGACTCCGGGGAACCCGGGCTGTAGCAGGTTAGGCAGGACTCCGGAAGTCACCGCGTGACATTTCCCCGAAGGGACAGACATAGGAACGAAGTGAAACACATGCCGACTAGTCAAGTGTCCTGAGCAGCAGTGCTGGGCTAGTAGGACTCCGGTGAACCGGGCTGTAGTGGACTACTATGGCTCAAGGAGCACTAGACTAAATTTCCCCATAAGAGAGGCTGCCAAAGATAAACAACTAGATTGTTGGATACCACTCATACTAAGCATTTCAATCATACACACAATATGCTCGATATGTCCAAATACAACATGGCATCACAACAAAACTCTATAACTCAAGTACTTTATTTAAAGGCTCCAGAGAGCCATACATAACATGTTGATACAGGTAGGGGTCACATGACCCGACACTCAAGTCATACAAGCATACAAGCACATGCGGAAACAAATAGTCTGAGTACAGACACTAGAAAGCAAGAAGGCTTCTCGAATCCTGTCTATCTACATAGGGTCCTCCATGGCCAGGATCACCACCTGGGTGGCAAGTCACTCATCGACGTCGAGATCTACTAAAACCCATCGGAGGGGGCGGTGTTGTCGTCTGAAAACAGCAATTAAGCAAACATGAGTACAAAGGTACTCAGCAAGTCTTACATCAGAACCTACTATACATGCTCATTCTCAAGAAGGTGATGGAGTTATTGCACCAAGCTAGCTTTGACTCTTGGCTAAGCTATCCTACGGGACACCACTAGTCAAATAGTTTTCGCACACGAGTCCACTAATCACCAACACAATACTCCACCGGAGATCCTCCCTCGTCATCCTACGAGAGAGCCATCCTCGGTACTCACACTTATCTTGAGTCTTTTAGTAGTAACCATTAACTTGTCTATGAACTGTATAGGCAACCAAGTAGTCCTTTACCGCGGACACGGCTATTCGAATAGTTTTATACCCTGCAGGGGTGTACTTTGTCACACATGTTTCCACCACTTAGCGTCTGCACACGACATGTGCTCGGCAGACTTCAAGCGAAAGCCGACGTGGGTGTAGACCACGACCTGACTAACCGCACCAGTCTCTAGTCCAGGTTTATCGCCTATTCAGGTTCCATCCGCAAGGAGATCCGGCTGGGGTGTCCTCAACGGCCCCAAACGATCTATGCAGGGTTCTCGAGACACCAAACGGGCGACTCGGTACACCGTGCCACGGTGTATCTACCGCATCATAGCCCACCCCTAGGGTCAGCGATACACACGGCCGCCAACACATAACCTACAAACACCAAAAACTAGTTGCAACTCCTGGACAGAGGACGAAAGGGGTCAGTAAGTCAAGCGGGGTCATATTTCAGGGCCCAATGTGTGGTAGTAGCTGAATCTTAAATCACGCATACAGATCTCAGTTCTTATGGACGGCCTCAATGAAACAACCCACCATGTACTCCTACATGGCCTCTCATCGATACCTTTACCAAAACATGTTCAACACATCCCTCACATTACCGACATAATCATTTCACTCTAGCCCATCACCCATATGAACCAGACCTGACACAACTCTAAGCATAGCAGGCATAGCAAGGTAGGAAACACATACATGGCTCAATCAACTCCTACACATGCTAGTGGGTTTCATCTAAATACTGTGGCAATGACAGGTCATGCAGAGGATAAGGGTTCAACTACCGTAGCACACAACAGTTTGAAACGTTGTTGTCTTAATGTAGTAAATGAGAGCAGAGGCGAGAACATGGGATTGTATCGATATGATCAATGGGGCTGCTTGCCTGATGGAGTGGTAGTAGGGTACTGCCCTTCAGTTGGATACTCGTAGATATCCTCGGAGGCAGAACCTACCACGAAGGACACACAGAACATAATCAACACATGGCAATATGCAACAATATGATGCATGCTATGACATGGCAAAATGATGTGTCCTGCCTAATGCAATGTGAAACAAGTTGAAATGGGTTCATTTGAATCAAAGATTCAAATGAAAGTTAAAGTTCTTATGCATAATAAGTGTACTAGCTTGTTTCACCTAAACAGCAAGGTTAAAGTGTTTTGTCATGCATGAAACCATTACAGATGGATAGATTGAATTTTTCTGATCATTTTTCATATATAATTTGTTTGATTTGGAGCTATGGTTTATTTTATATGATTTTTAGAAGTTTAGGCTATTTTCTGGAATTTCCTATATGAAAATAAATCCAAAAATTAAATAATTGCGTCAGCACTATGTCACTGTGACGTCAGTGAGTCAAAGGCGCCAGGGCCAGTCAAACCTGACTGGTGGGCCCCGTCTGTCAGTGTCTCAGCTAACTAACAGAATTAAGTTAGCACGAACTAACTGTTAGTGGGGCCTGGGCCCACATGTCAATGACCTAAACTAATTAAAATAAGTTTGCACTAATCCTAAGCTAATTAACAGGCCGACCCCACCTATCATAGGCTTATGGGGGAAGTCAACCTGTGTCAGCAGAGTCAACCTCGCCGGTCAGCGGGTCAAAGCCTGCCGGCGTTTAGCCACCGGCGAGGCCAGAAGCGGCGGCGCACTGCAAGAATCGCCCACGGGGCACCATTTGCTGCGCGGAGAGCAGCTACAGGCAGCTGGTGCTCGCCCGCATCCAGCCGTGGTGATGGCTTGGTCGGGGAGTGGCTGGAGCATCGCCGGCGACGAGCTTGGCGGAGGCCGAAGCTCGGGTCAGCTCGTGCGCGTGGCTGCAGTGGCCTAGGCGGCGTGGCACTAGCACCTACATCATCTACGCGATGCGGTGAGCATGTTGGACATGCCAGCGGGACCGCTAAGCGGCCGGAGCTACGTTGGCGACGAGCTCAGGCGGCGGTGCGTTCGGACATAAAAGGCACAGTGGCTACAAAGCTCTAGCGATGAAGCGGAGAGAAGGGGAGGAGCAGTAGCTCACTGGGAAGCCGCAAAGACGGTCAGCATGCTCGGGGAAGGCTCGGTGCGGTTGGAACGGCGACGGCGATCTCGGGCGGCCCGAGGTTGAAGACGAGGGCGGTGGGGACGATGCAGGGGCTCCGGCGTCGTGCGGTTTGGCTAGTCGACGTCGTGACGGTGAGATGGTGCGGGGACGGTGTTGGATGCGGCTGCGGCGAGCGGCGGCGACAGTGACGTCTTGGGCGACGTCGGGGAGGGCGAGAGAGAGGAGCCAGAGGGGAGAGCGAGTGTCTGCGAGGTCGGGGAGAGAGAGGGGGTTCGTCCGACGTCGACAGCTCGACGAGGGGAGTGGCGAGGCGGCGGGCAGCTGCGTGGCACGCATGTTGTGCTCGCTGTCGAGCAGCTGCACAACCACCATTCTATTCCACCTATAGTGCTATGTCCATGGCTCACGCTCATGTATTGTGTGAAGATTGAAAAAGTTTGAGAACATCAAAAGTATGAAACAATTGCTTGTCTTGTCATCGGGGTTGTGCATGATTTACATATTTTGTGTGGTGAAGATGGAGCATAGCCAGACTATCTGATTTTGTAGGGATAACTCTCTTTGGCCATGTTATTTTGAGAAGACATGATTGCTTTGTTAGTATGCTTGAAGTATTATTATTTTTACGTCAATATTAAACTTTTGTCATGAATCTTTCGGATGTGAACATTCATGCCACAATAAAGAAAATTACATTGAGAATTATGCTAGGTAGCATTCCACATCAAAAATTCTGTTTTTATCATTTACCTACTTGAGGATGAGCAGGAATTAAGCTTGGGGATGCTTGATACGTCTCCAACGTATCTATAATTTTTTATTGTTCCGTGCTATTATATTATCTGTTTTGGGTGTTTAATGGGCTTTAAAATACCTTTTTATATTATTTTTGGGACTAACCTACTAACCAAAGGCTCAATGCAAATAGCTGTTTTTTTGTCAATTTCAGTGTTTCGTAGAAAAGGAATATCAAACGGAATCCAAACAGAATGAAACCATCGGGAGAGTTATTTTTGGAACAAACGTGATCCAGGAGACTTGGAGTGGCCATCAAGAAAGAAGCGAGGAGGCCACGAGGCAGGGGGCGCCTAGGGGGGCAGGCGTGCCCCCCACCCTCGTGGGCCCCTCGCAGCTCCACAGACGTACTTCTTCCTCCTATATATACCCATATACCCCGAAAACATCCGAGAGCACCACCAAACCCTATTTCCACCGCCGCAACCTTCTGTATCCAAGAGATCCCATCTCTGGGCCTTTTCCGGAGCTCCGATGATGTGTGAGTAGTTCACCATAGACCTTCAGGTCCATAGTTATTAGCTAGATGGCTTCTTCTTCTCTCTCTTTAGATCTCAATACAAAGTTCTCCTCGATCTTCTCGGAGATCTATTCGATGTAATTCTTTTTGCGGTGTGTTTGTCGAGATCCGATGAATTGTGGGTTTATGATCAAGATTATCTATGAACAATATTTGATTCTTCTCTGAAATCTTTTATGTATGATTTGTTATCTTTGCAAGTCTCTTCAAATTATCAGTTTGGTTTGGCCTACTAGATTGATCTTTCTTGCAATGGGAGAAGTGCTTAGATTTGGGTTCAATCTTGTTGTGCTCGATCCCAGTGACAGAAAGGGAAACGACACATATTGTATTGTTGCCATCGAGGATAAAAAGATGGGGTTTATATCATATTGCTTGAGTTTATCCCTCTACATCATGTCATGTTGCCTAATGTGTTACTCTGTTCTTACGAACTTAATACTCTAGATGCATGTTGGATAGCGGTCAATGTGTGGAGTAATAGTAGTAGATGCAGAATCGTTTCGATCTACTTGTCACAGACGTGATGCCTATATACATGATCATGCCTAAATACTCTCATAATTATGCACTTTTCTATCAACTGCTCGACAGTAATTTGTTTACCCACCGTAATACTTATGCTATCTTGAGAGAAGCCACTAGTGAAACCTATGGCCCCCGGGTCTATCTTCCATCATATAAGTTTCCAATTTATTTTATTTTGCAATCTTTATTTTCCAATCTACACCACAAAAATACCAAAATATTTATCTTATTTTCTCTATCAGATCTCACTTTCGTAAGTGACCGTGAAGGGATTGACAACCCTTTTATCACATTGGTTGCGAGGTTCTTGATTGTTTGTGCAGGTACGAGGGACTTGCATGTAATCTCCTACTGGATTGATACCTTGGTTCCCAAAAACTGAGGGAAATACTTACGCTACTTTGCTGCATCACCCTTTCCTCTTCAAGGGAAAACCAACGCAGTTCTCAAGAGGTAGCAAAGCCGAGGCGGAGCCGTCCGTACCCGAGCCAGTTCAACCACGCCGTCCTGCGCCTCACCACTGCTTCTCCAACTTTGCCACCATCCAACACATCAGAGTTGTTCCTGCTACGCTATCCTTCGTCGCCTCGGATCTGCTTCCCCTCCGCCGACTTACGGCCACGGCAACACAGTCAACAATTTGGCCGTGGGTTCGTCCAAGCCTGCACCCTCCTCCAAAACTTTGGTTTCCCTGGCAAAAAGAAGAAGATCGGCGCGACATATCGAGGCGACCACACTGACAACCGGAAATGGTACTCCTCTTCCCTTATTCATGCAAATCTTACATGTCTGCTTGCACGGTATTTATCCCACAAAAGACACTAGTTGACCGCTTTTTCTTGATACTAGATGTTCCTAGTAACTCGCGATGCACAAGGTTTCTCCTCATATACTATTTCACATTAGCTAGAGGTCTGTCGCCCCCTTGGATTTCAATTCCTGGTCAGTTGATTCCCAATTAATGGAAGCATTCCTCGGCGTAACAGGCGCTAGTCCACCTATTATACCGGGGAAGCAGCGCCTTGGTGTTTATCTTAGGGGCGTGTGGGGCCTAGAGCTGCTGGCGCCCGATCTGGAGGTCGGTGGGATTAAAGGGATGGCCTGGCGGCGCTGCCAAGCAGGGCGGTGGTGTGAGGTCGAGGGGACGGCGGGGCGGCGGTGGCGGGGGTCTGGGCCGATGGTCGCTGGCGGTTTGAGAAAGATCGTCAACAGTGACTAGCGGGAGGTAGACGAAGGCCATTTGCCCGTTCCTTATAGATCAGACGATTCATAAAAAAATCGACTGACCTATTTATTTCCAGTCGACTGTTATCTTGATAGGACCACATGTGGTGGTGTGCTGCAGGAGTACCTGCATTTCCTGTGCTCATATATTACAAAATCATACGGAGAAGAATCTAATTTTGTTTGCCATGCAATGTTGTAGAGCTATCCACTACTAGGGAAAAGCCTAGCAGTAGCGCGGGTTTTGGGTGTATCAGTAGCGCGGGCGCCCGCGCTACTGATACGGCGCCACAGGTAACTTGTAGCAGTAGCGCGTGTTGACACGCGCTACTGCTATACATGGTTAGCTGTAGCGTGCGTTGCAGTACAACGCTACTGCTAATTATCTATAGCGGGTCTTGTACCCCACGCTACTACTATTACTTTCAAAAGCAAAAAAAATATCTCAATCCCGTGCGTGTTGTCAATGGCAGCATTTGTTCGATCCAGCGATGGTTGGGGTCGCCAGAGGCATGAACGAGTAGCGACAGACCAGATCCGGCGGTGGCTGTTGGAGGAGGGCCTGTTTCCATGGAAGAGCAAGGCAGCGGCGTGGGGCTCCTCTTCCCAACCATGCTAGATATGGTCGTCCGTGGCGACCACCTGCACGGGCATGGACATGGGATTGTGAGTCAAACCAGAGGGAGAGAGAGAGAGAGAGAGAAAGAAAGAAAACCGAGGGAGAGAGGAAGGAGATGGAGGGAGTAGCGGGGCTGGTCATAGGTGGTTAGGTCTCCGGCATGGTGGCGCGAGGCGGCAGCCTCCTAGACGCCGGTGGAAGACCAGCGAGCTCCTAGACGCCGGTGGCATGAGGCGGCGCCCTCTTTCGGTGCCATGGAGGAGGAGGGGCACATGGGCAAGAGGTCAATGTGAGAACGTATGGAGAGAGAGAGGAAGGAGTGGCGGAAGAGAGGAGGGATTTGGGGGAGGGGGACGACGGGTGGGGAAAAGGTGGTGGGTGTAGATTAGCAGTAGCGCGGTACGTAAAACGCACCGCTGCTAAGAAAGTAGCAGCAGCGCGCTTTCGGTACAAGCGCTACTGCTAACCGGGACCAAAAGTGTGCCCGATTTAAAAATTAGCAGCAGCGACCTCAGAAAAACCGCGCTACTGCTACAGCTATAGCAGGAGCGCGGCTCGCGGCACCGCGCTGCTGCTAAATGGAGTTGGGTGGGCACTGTCGGTCGATATTTGTAGCAACGCGGGTTACGCCGAGCGCGCTACTGCTAAGCACTAGTCAGTAGCGGGTTTTCCACACCCGCGCTACTGCTAATTAGCAGCAGCGCTCCTTTTTGAGCCGCGCTGCTGCTAAGATTCTGTGTATAGGGTTTTCCCTAGTAGTGATCATATGTCTCCTGTCATTTATTTCTCAGCCACCTGATATCTGCTACTTTTACAGTGCACTAGTCCTGCACACACTTCACCCATACTCTCACTATTGTGTTTTTATGCAAGGTATTTCAGACTCTGCTGCTATGAGAGAAGCAAAAAAGAAAAGATAGAAGTCGCTCCAGCGTCATACGTGGATAGGCCAGACACGTTTCAACCTTATAATAGGTGCAGTGTCAGCAGATGGAGAGGGTAAACGTAGCTCTGGAGCTGATAACCACACTCCAAATGAACCACCATCCTAGGTGCTTCTTTAACTTCACGGTGCCATATGTGGTTACACGTTGCATATGGTGTCTAGCTTGTATTCAAAAGGCCGAAGTCGGTCTTTATTAAGATAAGGAAAGATATTTTTACATGAACCACCATCCCGTGAGCACCAGAAGGCAAATAGCTAGTCAGGGCACTGGCCGAGCCAGTGACAAGCCTAGCACAGACATGCATCACCTCGAAGCCAACTAAAAAGCCACGATAGTGACGAAGCAGCCTGCCTCCCACCAGGCTCTCAGGTCCTAGATGATCATGCTCACCACTCCAGCCGGATGTCTAGCTTGTATTGCTTCCAATTTGGTTAAATTGAATCTGCTTAGCTTACACATTATACTTTTGAATATGACATGCCTTCCTGTTTTTGGTACATATAATAGTATATCTGCCTATCAACCATGTTCTTACATCAAACTAATGTTCTTGTGCATCCCTCATCAATCACTTATGATGAGGCGGTCAGGCCAGTGGACTACTGTGACTAAAGATCCTCATTTAAAGAATGCAGCATCAGCCTCCCGACATGATTCTCAAGAAACAACGAGGCTAGATGAAGATAGCTAGTGAACGTAGCTCTGTAGTTGATTACCACATTTCCCCTACACTAGCATTGCGGGTGCTTTCTCTAACTTGGCAGTGTGATATGTGGTTGCATGTTGCATATGGTGTCTAGATTGTAATTCTTCCAATCTGGTTAAATTGCATGTGCTATTCTGCTTAGTTTATACATTATACCTATTAATGTGACATGCCTTCCTGTTTTTAGTACATAGTACATATATCTATTAAGCATGTCCTTACATAAAACTATTGTTTTTTTGTATCCCGCATTAATCAATATGACGAGACAACTTTAGTATATGCAGTGTGATATTAGTTGCATCTTTCATATAATTTATAGCATGCAATGCTTCTAATTTGGTGAACTGCCATTTATGATCGGAAGCTTTTAACTTGGCAGAGTCATATTGGTTGCATCTTTCATTTGGTTGAAATGGTTTATGCTTAGTTTACACAAACAGTTGTGAATATCCCACGCCGTTCTGTTTTTTGTACATATTCCATCCTGGTATCATGTGTTTGCCTTACATCAAAGTAGTGATTGTCAGTATCATGCATGAATGAGTTATGAAGAGTGAATTTTATTGCTTTTTCTTGTCGGTTTTACTTGACAATTGAAAATCAATAAAGCAGAAGGAAGTTAGCAAGGCAGCGGATAAAGGTGCTCCTTCAAAACTGAGGGCCTCTACAGATTCTACTCCTCCACCCCCAAGATGATTTCCAAGACAACACATGCATAGATACTCAACGTAGTTGTGTTGATGATGAGCACGTCTCCCTTAGTGCACCATCACAGCTGCTCCCTCTAACTTGGCACTGTTATATGTGGTTGGATGTTATGTATGATGTCTAGCTTGTATTGCTTCTAATTTTGTTGAATTCCATCTGCTTACTTTACACATTATACTTGTGAATAATACATGTGTTCCTGTTTCAAGAACATACAATATTTGTCTATCAAACCATGTTCTTACATCAAAGTACTACTGTTGTGTAACTTGCAACAATCACTTATCATACACATTCGACTTGGGAGTGTGATATAGGTTACATCTCGCATTCTTTTCTAGCTTGTACTACTTCTAATTTGTTGAAATGGCCCTTATGACACGACAGTTTTAACTTGGTAGAGTGATATTTGTTGCATCTTTCATATGGTGTCTAGCTTTTATTGCTTCTAATTTATTGAAATGCCTTCTCCTTAGTTTACACATCATAAGCTGTGAATATGCAATGGCACTAATGACGAGAGACCTTTAACTTGGTAGTGTGATGTTGTTTGCATCTTGCATATGATCTATTTCTTATACTTCTTCACATTTTTTTAAACGCCATTTGGTAGAGCGATATTTGTAGCATCTTTCATATGGTGTCTACCTTCCATTGCATTGCTTCTAATTTAGTGAAATGTCTTCTGCTTAGTTTACTCATCATAGTTCTGGTTATCTCATGCCGTCCTATTTTTCGTACATATTCCATCCTCCTATCATGTGGTTGTCTAACATCAAAGTTCAGTTCATCCGTATCACGCATCAATTTGTTCTGAAGAACTAAATTGTTATTTGTTTTTCTTGTCGGCTTGACTTAACATGGCACAGAGAAAGAGGATGCAACACAGATTGACAGGGAACGGGAAGCGGAAGAATCCTGCAGATTCTGCTGGTACTGATGGTGCAATAGAAGGTCAAAGTCCAGCGGTAAATTGTACAAACAGGTTATGCGGTGCTACACGAGCTGCAGAACAAGCCAAATGAAAACAAAATAGCTGCCACCAAACAAGCAGAGACAGCCCTAGTTGTTGCAACACCTTCCACCGTACCACCAGCTGCACGATTTACTCGTTGGTCAACTCAGCTAGCAGCATGTTCCCAAGCTCCCTTGCCACCTGACACTACTTCCAAAGCACTCTTGACACAAGATGAGTTGGCAAGATCAGATGGAACTTTGTGAGCTTCAACAGGAAGAAGGTAGTTGGTGGAGTCAAGTTACAATTGCATGCTTCTTTATATATAGTCTCACAGTTTGATGTATACTAACACTTCCTATGTTCGTTGTTGGACTAGCACCTAGGCGCAAGAGGAAACAAACATCAGGGATAAAGCTCGATAGGTTAACTAAATCTAGAGGAGGAAGAATGAAGATCCATTTTCAGGCAGGTTTAAAAAGGCCACGTAATGCTACAGAGTCAGCCAAGTTAGTATCAGAGGAAGCGGTTGCTGTTAGGTGTCATGTACGTATCCTCCCAACATGGATTCAGTACAGGAATGACAAAGATGAAACCCAGTTCAACACCTTCCTCGACCATTTATCTGTAAGTATGGTTATATATGGAACTAGTTATATCGTCTTGCTCTGTCCCATGATTTCTACATTGCTGATAATGAGACTCCCATAATTTTCAACAAATGAGGTTCAAGTTGGATAGCCAAGATGATGCAACCATACAAGCTTGCACCCATGTTTTCAAGTCTGCTCTGCGACAATATCGGTATAACTTGAGGAAAACTCACTTTGAAGGCAAGGCTAAAGTGAACTTGCCCAAACTTCTCCAGTGGAAAATATATCGGATGAAGACTAGAGAGGCCTCGGTAAACAGTGGTCTAATCCAAAGTATTAGGTATATTATATATATGTGATCAGATCACATGTTGAAGTACTCTTTACACATGTGCCACACAAATCTATCTTCTTATAGGTGAACTGTTCAAAGAACAAGGCCAACCGTACGAAAGTGAAATTCCAACAGACGATAGGATCTCGTAGCTATATTACACACTACGAGGCTCTTGTAATTAGTTGTTGTTTCACTCTTTTCGCTCTGTCATATTATCTGAGCTATATTGACTTGTTCCAAATCCAGAGGAAAGCCCACAAGGACCAAAAAGTACCTGAACCACATGTTGTGGAAATCTTCAAGGATTGTCACACCAGAAAGACGAAGGGCATGACTACATCAGTCAAAGCCGCTGTTGTAAGTCCTTAATCCTCATGCCTTTTAACTACTACTTACTCTGACTCATGCCTTGAACTGCATGGTTTGCAGCCAATGTCTATTACTCTTTTAAATTTTATACACAATTGTCTTAGCATATCATTGCACCTTACAAGGTTTAAAAGAGAGGAATGATGTTCCTTTGATCTTGACCTATAATCTAGTTTCGTTCTGGACTTTCCCACACAATGTTACAATTGCCTGTTTGTCTGTTCTCAGTTGTTTTGTGATATGAATGATGTCATACTATGCTTACCGTATTATAAACTTTGTCTCTTTATCCTTAGTTGTCAATACAATGTGAAGAAATAGACAATACATTAGCAATGGTACATGGTCATATATTTGGAACCTGGTTTTATTATGTACTCTGCAGTAAAATACAACTAATATTTTACATGGGTTCACTAGAATAAGTTCTGTATATAGACCAAAGCTATTTTGTTTGGTTTTGCTGCCTCCTTAATATCTTCAGTTCTGGTACTAGCCTTTTTGATCGATCTATTCAAGAGTCTGTAGTAAAATAACATGAAGCTATTCTTTCCGTTCAATCTATCATAGAGTTCGTACTAGAATAACACTTTAAGACACAAATCAACCAAAACCCTAATATCACCTAGATACTCCAATGTCACCTCAAGTATCCGTGGGTATGATTATACGATATGCATCACACAATCTCAGATTCATCTATTCAACCAACACAAAGAACTTGAAAGAGTGCCCCAAAGTTTCTACCGGAGAGTCAAGACGAAAATGTGTGCCAACCCCTATGCATAAGTTCATGAGGTCACGGAACTCGCAAGTTGATCACCAAAACATACATTAAGTGGATCACATGATATCCCATTGTCAACATAGATAAGCACGTGCAAGACATAAATCAAGTGTTCTCAAATCCTTAAAGACTCAATCCGATAAGATAACTTCAAAGGGAAAACTCAATCCATCACAAGAGAGTAGAGGGGGAGAAACATCAGAAGATCCACCTATAATAGCAAAGCTCGCGATACATCGAGATCGTACCACCTCAAGAACACGAGAGAGAGAGAGAGAGATCAAACACATAGCTACTAGTACATAACCTCAGCCCCAACGGTGGACTACTCCCTCCTCGTCATGGAGAGCGTCGGGATGATGAAGATGGCCACTGGCGAGGGATTCCCCCCTCCGGCAGGGTGCCAGAACGGGTCTAGATTCCTTTTAGGTGGCTACGGAGGCTTCTGGCGGTGGAACTCCCGATCTATTCTGCTCTCCGATGTTTTTAGGGTATATGGACATATATAGGGGAAAGAAGTCGGTCAGGTGAGCCATGAGGGGCCCACGAGGTTGGATGCGCGCCTAGGGGGGCAGGCGCACCTCCCTGCCTCATGGCCACCTCGAAGCTTCCCTGGTGTATACTCGAAGTCTCCTGGATTGCTTCCGTTCCAAAAATAACTCTCCCGAAGGTTTCATTCCGTTTGGACTCCGCTTTATATTCCTTTTCTTCGAAACACTGAAATGGGCAAGAAAACAACGATTTGGGCTGGGCCTCCGGTTAATAGGTTAGTACCAAAAATAATATAAAAGTGTATAATAAAGCCCATAAACATCCAAAACAGATAATATAATTGCATGGAAAAATCAATATTTATATATACGTTAGAGACGTATTAGCATCCCCAAGCTTAATTCCGGCTCATCCTCGAGTAGGTAAATGATAAAAACAGAATTTTTTTGATGTGGAATGCTACGTAACATATTTATCCATTTAATTCTCTTTATTGTGGAACGAATATTCATATCCGAAAGATTCAAGACAAAAGTTTAATATTGACATAAAAATAATAATACTTCAAGCATACTAACAAAGTAATCATGTCTTCTCAAAATAACATGGCCAAAGAAAGCTATCTCTACAAAATCATATAGTCTGGCTATGCTCTATCTTCATCACACAAAATATTTAAATCATGCACAACCCCAATGACAAGCCAAGCAATTGTTTCATACTTTTGATGTTCTCAAACTTTTTCAATCTTCACGCAATACATGAGCGTGAGCCATGGACATAACACTATGGGAGGAATAGAATGGTGGTTGTGGAGAAGACAAAAAGGAGAAGATAGTCTCACATCAACTAGGCGTATCAATGGGATATGGAGATGCCTATAATAGATATCAATGTGAGTGAGTAGGGATTGCCATGCAACAGATGCACTAGATCTATAAGTGTATGAAATCTCAAAAATAAACTAAGAGGGTGTGCATCCAACTCGCTTGCTCACGAAGACCTAGGGCATTTTTAGGAAGCCCATCATTGGAATATACAAGCCAAGTTCTATAATGAAAGATTCCCACTAGTATATGAAAGTGACAACATAGGAGACTATCTATCATGAAGATCATGGTGCTACTTTGAAGCACAAGTGTGGTAAAAGGATAGTAGCATTGCCCCTTCTCTCTTTTTCTCTCATTTTTTTATTTTTGTTTTTTGGGCATTCTTCCTTTTTTCTTTTTGGCCTCTTTTTTCTCTCTCTCTTTTTTTTAATTTTTCGCCCAGAGTCTCATCCCGACTTGTGGGGGAATCATAGTCTCCATCATCCTTTCCTCACTGGGACAATGCTCTAATAATGATGATCATCACACTTTTATTTATTTAGAACTCAAGAATTACAACTCGATACTTAGAACAAAATATGACTCTATATGGATGCCTCCGGCGGTCTACCGGGATGTGCAATGACTCATGAGTGACATGTATGAAAGAATTATGAATGGTCGCTTTGCCACAAATACGATGTCAACTACATGATCATGCAAAGCAATATGACAATGATGGAGCGTGTCATAATAAACGTAACAATGGAAAGTTGCATGGCAATAATCTTGGAATGGCTATGGAAATGCCATAATAGTTAGGTATGGTGTCTGTTTTGAGGTAGGTAAATGGTGGGTTTATGGTACCAGTGAAAGTTGCTCCGTACTAGAGAGGCTAGCAATTGTGGAACGGTGAGGGTGCGTATAATCCATGGACTCAACATTAGTCATAAAGAAATCACATACTTATTACGAAAATCTATTAGTTATTGAAACGAAGTACTACACGCATGCTCCTAGGGGGATAGATTGGTAGGAAAATACCATCACTCGTCCCCGACCGCCACTCATAAGGAAGGCAATCAATAAATAAATCATGCTCTGACTTCATCACATAACGGTTCACCATACGTGCATGCTACAGGAATCAACAAATTTAACCCAAGTATCTCTCAAATTCACAACTAGTCAACTAGCATGACTCTAATATCACCATCTCCATATCTCAAAACAATTATCAAGTATCAAACTTCTCATAGTATTCAATGCACTCTATATGAAAGTTTTTATTATACCCATCTTGGATGCCTATCATATTAGGACTGGTTTCATAACCAAAGCAAATTACCATGCTGTTCTAAAGAATCTCCAAATAATATAAGTGAAGCATGAGAGATCAATTATTTCTATAAAATAAAACCACCACCATGCTCTAAAAGATATAAGTGAAGCACTAGAGCAAATGACAAACTACTCCAAAAGATATAAGTGAAGATCAATGAGTAGTCGAATAATTATGCAACCATGTGAAGACTCTCTAACATTTAATAGTTTCAGATCTTGCTATTTTATTCAAACAGAAAGCAAAAAAAAGGAAATAAAATGACCCTCCAAGCAAAACACATATCATGTGGCAAATAAAAATATAGCTCCAAGTAAAGTTACCGATGAACGAAGACGAAAGAGGGGATGCCTTATGGGGCATCCCCAAGCTTAGGCTTTTGGTTGTTCTTGGATTTTACCTTGGGGTTCCTTGGGAATCCCCAAGATTATGATCTTGCCACTCCTTATTCCATAGTCCATCAAATCTTTACCCAAAACTTGAAAACTTCACAACACAAAACTTATCAGAAAACTCATAAGCTCCGTTAGTATAAGAAAATAAATCACCACTTAGGTACTATTGTGAACTCATTCCAAATTCATATTGGTGTAATATCTAATGTATTCCAACTCATCTATGGTTCATACCCTCCGATACTACTCATAGATTCATCAAAATAAGCAAACAACACATAGAAAACAGAATCTGTCAGAAATAGAACAGTCTGTCGTAATCTGGATCAAACGTATACTTATGGAACTCATAAAATTATCAAATAAATTGGTGGACCTGAGGAATTTGTCTGTTAATCATCTTCAAAAATAATCAACCTAATTGCACTCTCAAGTAAAAAATGGCAGCTAATCTCGTGACCACAAAAATTTCTATTTTTTACAGCAAGATCGCAAAGACTTCACCCAAGTCTTACCAAAGGTTCTACTTGGCACAAACACTAATTAAAACATAAAACCACATATAAAAAAAGCTATATTAATTATTTATTACTAAACAGGAGCAAAAAGCGAAGAACAAAAATGAAGTTGGGTTGCCTCCCAACAAGCGCTATCATTTGACGCCCCTAGCTAGGCATGATGATTTCAATGATGCTCACATAAAAGATAAGAATTCTAACATAAAGAGAGCATCATGAAGAATATGACTAGCACATTTAAGTCTAACCCACTTCCTATGCATAGGGATTTTGTGACCAAACAACTTATGGGAACAATAATCAACTAGCATAGGAGGGCAAAACAAGCATAACTTCAAAACTTTAAGCACATAGAGAGGAATCTTGATATTATTGCAATTCCTACAAGCATATGTTCCTCCCTCATAATAATTTTTAGTAGCATCATGAATGAATTCAAAAATATAACCATCACACAAAACATTCTTTTCATGATCTACAAGCATAGAAAATTTACTACTCTCAACATAAGCAAGAATCTTCTCAATCAGAATAGTGGGAGTATCATAAGAAACTCGAATACTATAAATTGTTTCCACATTAAAGGAGTAATGTTCAGAAAAAGGGTAATCATAATCATGGCAAGTTTTATAAATATAATCATCTCTACTTTTTATAGCATTAGTGTCATCACAATAATCATAATAGGTAGCAACTTTGTTCACATCATAATCAATTGAAACCTCTTCCAAGATAGTGGAATCATTACTAAATAAAGTCAAGACCTCTCCAAATCCACTTTCATAATTATCACAATAAGATTCAACATTCTCCAAAATAGTGGGATCATTACTTCCTAAAGTTGACACTCTTCCAAACCCACTTACATCAATATAATCATCATAAGTAGGAGGCATGCTATCATCATAATAAATTTGCATATCAAAACTTGGGAGGCTACAAATATCATCTTCATTAAACATAGCATCCCCAAGCTTGGGACAAACATTAATTGCAGCAAATATATTTTCAAAATTGGCATTCCCATCAAACATAGCATCCCCGAGCTTGGGCCTTTTCCTATCATAAGCATAATCACTCTCATCATTAATAGTATGGATAGCACCAATAGTATAGCAATTTTCATCATCATAATGAGTAATAGGAGTAATATCATTTGGGAGGGATAAATCTTTACCTTTGCTTCTCCGTCTTTTCTTTTCCTTCTTCACATCATGTGTGGGTTAAATCCTCTTTTTGGAGCTCCTTATTGATGATATTGGTTGAATAGAAGGCTCCTCCTCGTTACCTGATTCATAATAAGAAATAATAGGAGGATATTGGGAAGCCTCTTCACTTTCATTAGTATTCTCTTCTTCCTCTATTTGTTTTCTTTTCTTAATGTAATTAGAAATATAAGGATTTTTAATGCAATTCACTGCACAATATATAAAAATTTCTTCTAGATCAATATCGAGGAATTTCTCAAGGTTATATTCTGGAATATGCTTAGTTATACATTTCATTTCTTCATAACCCAAAAGCAAACTAAGTTCATTATGATGTGCAAGGGAAATCAAATCATCACAATTTTTGGGCACAATACGATCATGAAACAATTTGCATTTGATATTTAAATGACCATGTTCATTGCAAAGTTCACAAGTATGGTGAAGAAATTTCAAATTTTCAGCACAAACATCTAGCCTTTCTTGCAACCATTTAGTTTCCAAATATTTATGCCTCTTACAAAATCTATTTTCCGTAATTGGTGCGTACTTGCAGGCTCTATATATTCCACAAAAGTTGACATGCTTATAAGAGACATTTTTATCATGACTAGTGCAATCATCATTAGTACTATGGATATTCAAGGAGTTCATACTAACAACATTGCAATCTTGCTCATTATTCAAAGATTTAGTGCCAAACATTTTATAGACTGCTTCTTCTAGCATTTGAGCACAATTTTCCTTTCCATAATTCTCACGAAAAATATTAAAAAGATGAAGCGTATGAGGCAAACTCAATTCCATTATTTTGTAATTTTCTTTTATAAACTAAACTAGTGCTAAAACAAGAAACAAAAAGATTCGATTGCAAGATCTAAAGATATACCTTCAAGTGCTAACCTCCCTAGCAACGGTGCCAGATAAGAGCTTGATGTGTACTACACAACCTTCTCCTTGTAGACGTTGTTGGGCCTCCAAGTGCAGAGGTTTGTAGGACAGTTGCAAATTTTCGTCAAGTGGATGACCTAAGGTTTATAAATCCGTGGGAGGCGTAGGATGAAGATGGTCTCTCTCGAGCAATCCTGCAACCAAATAACAAAGAGTCTCTTGTGCCCCCAACACACCCAATACAATGATAAATTGTGTAGGTGCACTAGTTCGGCGAAGAGATGGTGATACAAGTGCAATATGGATAGTACATATAGGTTTTTGTAAGCTGAAAATATAAAAACAGCAATGTAACTAATGATAAAAGTGAGCACAAACGTTATTGCAATGCTAGGAAACAAGGCCTAGGGTTCATACTATCACTAGTGCAAGTTCTCTCAACAATAATAACACAATTGGATCATATAACTATCCCTCAACATGCAACAAAGAGTCACTCCAAAGTCACTAATAGCAGAGAACAAATGAATAGATTATCGTAGGGTACGAAACCACCTCAAAGTTATCCTTTCTGATCGATCTATTCAAGAGTCCGTAGTAAAATAACATGAAGCTATTCTTTCCGTTCAATCTATCCTAGAGTTCGTACTAGAATAACACCTTAAGACACAAATCAACTAAAACCCTAATGTCACCTCGAGTATCCGTGGGTATGATTATACGATATGCATCACACAATCTCAGATTCATCTATTCAACCAACACAAAGAACTTCAAAGAGTGCCCCAAAGTTTCTACCGGAGATTCAAGACGAAAACGTGTGCCAACCCCTATGCATAAGTTCACGAGGTCACGGAACTCGCAAGTTGATCACCAAAACATACATCAAGTGGATCACATGATATCCCATTGTCACCACAGATAAGCACGTGCAAGACATACATCAAGTGTTCTCAAATCCTTGAAGACTCAATCCGATAAGATAACTTCAAAGGGAAAACTCAATCCATCACAAGAGAGTAGATGGGGAGAAACATCATAAGATCCCACTATAATAGCAAAGCTCGCAATACATCAAGATCGTACCACCTCAAGAACACGAGAGAGAGAGAGAGATATCAAACACATAGCTACTGGTACATACCATCAGCCCTGAGGGTGGACTACTCCCTCCTCATCATGGAGAGCACCTGGATGATGAAGATGGCCATCGGAGAGGGATTCCAATCTCCGGCAGGGTGTCGGAACGGGTCTAGATTGGTTTTTCGTGGTTACGGAGGCTTCTGGCGGCGGAACTCCCGAACTATTCTGCTCTCCGGTGTTTTTAGGGTATATGGACATATATAGTCGAAAGAAGTCGGTCAGGGGAGCCACGAGGGTGGGGCGCGCGCCCAGGGGGGCGTGCCTCCCTTCCTCGTGGCCACCTTGAAGCTTCCCTGACGTAAACTCCAAGTCTCCTGGATTGCTTCCATTCCAAAAATAACTCTCCCGAAGGTTTCATTCCATTTGGACTCCATTTGATTTTCCTTTTCTTCGAAACACTGAAATAGGCAAGAAAACTGCAATTTGGGCTGGGCCTGCGGTTAATAGGTTAGTCCCAAAAATAATATAAAAGTGTATAATAAAGCCCATAAACATCCAAAACAGATAATATAATAGCATGGAACAATAAAAAATTATAGATACGTTGGAGACGTATCAGTGTTCCCAACACACCCAATACAATGATAAATTGTGTAGGTGCACTAGTTCGGCGAAGAGATGGTGATACAAGTGCAATATGGATAGTACATATAGGTTTTTGTAAGCTGAAAATATAAAAACAGCAATGTAACTAATGATAAAAGTGAGCACAAACGTTATTGCAATGCTAGGAAACAAGGCCTAGGGTTCACACTATCACTAGTGCAAGTTCTCTCAACAATAATAACACAATTGGATCATATAACTATCCCTCAACATGCAACAAAGAGTCACTCCAAAGTCACTAATAGCAGAGAACAAATGAATAGATTATCGTAGGGTACGAAACCACCTCAAAGTTATCCTTTCTGATCGATGTATTCAAGAGTCCGTAGTAAAATAACATGAAGCTATTCTTTCCATTCAATCTATCCTAGAGTTCGTACTAGAATAACACCTTAAGACACAAATCAACCAAAACCCTAATGTCACCTCGAGTATCCGTGGGTATGATTATACGATATGCATCACACAATCTCAGATTCATCTATTCAACCAACACAAAGAACTTCATAGAGTGCCCCAAAGTTTCTACCGGAGATTCATGACGAAAACGTGTGCCAACCCCTATGCATAAGTTCATGAGGTCACGGCACTCGCAAGTTGATCACCAAAACATACATCAAGTGGATCACATGATATCCCATTGTCACCACAGATAAGCACGTGCAAGACATACATCAAGTGTTCTCAAATCCTTGAATACTCAATCCGATAAGATAACTTCAAAGGGAAAACTCAATCCATCACAAGAGAGTAGATGGGGAGAAACGTCACAAGATCCCACTATAATAGCAAAGCTCGCGATACATCAAGATCGTACCACCTCAAGAACACGAGAGAGAGAGATATCAAACACATAGCTACTGGTACATACCATTAGCCCTGAGGGTGGACTACTCCCTCCTCGTCATGGAGAGCACCTGGATGATGATGATGGCCACCGGAGAAGGATTCCACCCTCCGGCAGGGTGCCGGAATGGGTCTAGATTGGTTTTTCGTGGTTACGGAGGCTTCTGGCGGCGGAACTCCCGAACTATTCTGCTCTCCGGTGTTTTTAGGGTATATGGACATATATAGTCGAAAGAAGTCGGTCAGGGGAGCCACGAGGGTGGGGCGCGCGCCCAGGGGGCAGGCGTGCCTCCCTTCCTCGTGGCCACCTTGAAGCTTCCCTGACGTAAACTCCAAGTCTCCTGGATTGCTTCCATTCCAAAAATAACTCTCCCGAAGGTTTCATTCCATTTGGACTCCATTTGATTTTCCTTTTCTTCGAAACACTGTAATAGGAAAGAAAACTGCAATTTGGGCTGGGCCTGCGGTTAATAGGTTAGTCCCAAAAATAATATAAAAGTGTATAATAAAGCCCATAAACATCCAAAACAGATAATATAATAGCATGGAACAATAAAAAATTATAGATACGTTGGAGACGTATCAGTGTTCCCAACACACCCAATACAATGATAAATTGTGTAGGTGCACTAGTTCGGCGAAGAGATGGTGATACAAGTGTATTATGGATGGTACATATAGGTTTTTGTAAGCTGAAAATATAAAAACAGCAATGTAACTAATGGTAAAAGTGAGCACAAACGTTATTGCAATGCTAGGAAACAAGGCCTAGGGTTCATACTATCACTAGTGCAAGTTCTCTCAACAATAATAACACAATTGGATCATATAACTATCCCTCAACATGCAACAAAGAGTCACTCCAAAGTCACTAATAGCAGAGAACAAATGAATAGATTATCGTAGGGTACAAAACCACCTCAAAGTTATCCTTTCTGATCGATCTATTCAAGAGTCCGTAGTAAAATAACATGAAGCTATTCTTTCCGTTCAATCTATCCTAGAGTTCGTACTAGAATAACACCTTAAGACACAAATCAACCAAAACCCTAATGTCACCTCGAGTATCCGTGGGTATGATTATACGATATGCATCACACAATCTCAGATTCATCTATTCAACCAACACAAAGAACTTCAAAGAGTGCCCCAAAGTTTCTACCGGAGATTCAAGACGAAAACGTGTGCCAACCCCTATGCATAAGTTCATGAGGTCACGGAACTCGCAAGTCGATCACCAAAACATACATCAAGTGGATCACATGATATCCCATTGTCACCACAGATAAGCACGTGCAAGACATACATCAAGTGTTCTCAAATCCTTGAAGACTCAATCCGATAAGATAACTTCAAAGGGAAAACTCAATCCATCACAAGAGAGTAGATGGGGAGAAACATCATAAGATCCAACTATAATAGAAAAGCTCGCGATACATCAAGATCGTACCACCTCAAGAACACGAGAGAGAGATATCAAACACATAGCTACTGGTACATACCATCAGCCCTGAGGGTGGACTACTCCCTCCTCGTCATGGGGAGCACCTGGATGATGAAGATGGCCACCGGAGAGGGATTCCACCCTCCGGCAGGGTGCCGGAACGGGTCTGGATTGGTTTTTCGTGGTTACGGAGGCTTCTGGTGGCGGAACTCCCGAACTATTCTGCTCTCCGGTGTTTTTAGGGTATATGGACATATATAGTCGAAAGAAGTCGGTCAGGGGAGCCACGAGGGTGGGGCGCGCGCCCAGGGGGCAGGCGTGCCTCCCTTCCTCGTGGCCACCTTGAAGCTTCCCTGACGTATACTCCAAGTCTCCTGGATTGCTTCCATTCCAAAGATAACTCTCCCGAAGGTTTCATTCCATTTGGACTCCATTCGATTTTCCTTTTCTTCGAAACACTGAAATAGGCAAGAAAACTACAATTTGGGCTAGGCCTGCGGTTAATAGGTTAGTCCCAAAAATAATATAAAAGTGTATAGTAAAGCCCATAAACATCCAATACAGATAATATAATAGCATGGAACAATAAAAAATTATAGATACGTTGGAGACATATCAGTGTTCCCAACACACCCAATACAATGGTAAATTGTATAGGTGCACTAGTTCGACGAAGAGATGGTGATACAAGTGTATTATGGATGGTAGATATAGGTTTTTGTAATCTGAAAGTATAAAAACTGCAAGGTAACTAGTAACAAAAGTGAGCGAAAACGGTATTGCAATGCTTGAAAACAAGGCCTAGGGTTCATACTTCCACTGGTGCAAGTTCTCTGAACAATGATAACATAATTAAATCATATGGCAATCTCTCAAAGTGCGACAAATGTCACTCCAAAGTTCCTACCGCGGAGAACATAAGATGAAATTGCTTGTAGGGTACGAAACCACCTCAAAGTTATTCCTTCCAATCAATCCATTGGGCTATTCCTATAAGTGTCACAAACGGCCCTAGAGTTCGTAGTAAAATAACACCATATGAAACACATCAATCAACCCTAATGTCACCTAGATACTCCAATGTCACCACAAGAATATGTGGGTCAATTATACGATATTCATTAAACAACTTCAGATTCATAATATTCAATCCAACATAGAGAACCTCAAGGTGTGCCCCAAGATTCCTACCAGAGAAACACAGGATGAAAACGTGCATCAACTCATATGCATCGATTACCCCAATGTCACCTCAGGAATCCGCGAGTTGAGTTACAAAACATATATCAAGTGAATCAATATAACACCCCATTGTCACCACGAGTATCCCAAGCAAGACATACACCAAGTGTTCTCAAAACCATAAAAGTATTCAATCCGATAATAGTGAAACCTCAAAGGTAAAACTCAATTCACCACAAGAAGATAGAGGGGGAGAAATACCATATGATTCAACTATAATAACAAAGCTCACGGTACATCCAAATTGTGCCATATCGAGAACACGAGAGAGAGAGAGAGAGAGAGAGAGAGAGATCAAACACATAGCTACTGGTACATACCCTCAGCCCCGAGGGTGAACTACTCCCTCCTTGTCATGGAGACCGTCGGGATGATGAAGATGGCTACTGGTAATGGTTTCCCCCTTTAGCAAGGTGCCAGAACGGGCTCCGATTGGTTTTGGTGGCTACAGAGGCTTGCGGCGGCGGAATTCCCGATCTAGGTTTATTTCTAGGGGTTTCTATATTTAAAGGAATTTTTGGCATTGGGAACAAGTAAGGAGGTCCATGAGGTGACGACAAGGTAGGGGGCGCACCCTGGGGGGCCCTCCACCCTTGTGGATGCCTTGTGGCTCCTCTGGTCCATCTTCGATGCTCCGTGGACTTCTTTTGGTCCGTAGAAAATCATCGTAAAGTTTCAGCTTGTTTGGACTCCGTTTGGTACTCATTTTCTATAAAACTCAAAAACAAGGAATAAACAGAAACTGGCACTGGCGTCGACGGTAGCGACGGCCAAAGTAGGACCCCGATGGAGACGCTAGAGGGCACGACATGCTGTGTTGGCGGGCTTGTTGGCCTCCTGGGGAGCCCAGGAGTTCAATGCGTAGCTTGGGCATGCGGTGTCCAGGCGAGCGGCGGCGTCGAGCTACGACAATGGCGGTGATAGCTAGGAGAATGGAGTGACCATGGGGAGAGAGGGGAAAAGCCCGGGAGTGCTCACCGGGCCTTGCAGGTGTGTGTACGCGGGCTTGGGGAGGGCTCGCCATGGCCGGAGTCGATGGAGAAGCGGCAGCGACCAAGGAAGAAGCCGAGTCGGGGCGGCGTCGTAGGTTCCTTCTCTCGGGCGGCGGTTGGCACTGGAACACCAGTTATATACCCGTGACGTTTAGTCCTTGCTCCAGCCACGTACCGGGACTAAAGGTCCTTTAGTCCTTACTTCAGCCATGAACCGGACTAAAGGCCAACCTTTTCGGCGACTAAAATTTGGCGCGGAAGCTGAAACCGTTAGTCCGGGGCTGGTGGTTGCTACCGGGACTAAAGGTGCCTTTTAATTAATCTTCATTCCAAAGAAATTATTTGACATATTGAAATTAGTTCTTGTAAAATGCATAACAATTTGAAAACTGAACCAAATGAGTTAATTCAAATTTCTATGGCTTCATCTTGAACATTTCTATCAACTTGTATCATTTCGCCAGGAAGTTGCTTAATTAATTTTGCACTTATTACTTAAATACAGTAATTGAAGACAATATTTTAAACTTTAAAAATTAATATCTTCAGTTCTGTTAAGCCAAATGGAGCAAATAAGATGTCAAATTGTTTGTCTTAACATAACCTACAAATTCATATTTTGTTAGCACATAATTGCATCGATGAACTCCTCTATATGATTAAAATAGTAAAAAGACATGAATAATTAAAAATTGATAACTTAATAAATAGTTATTCAAAAATGATGTTTCAAATGCCAAAATGCCCTAGCTTTTTGGTTGGATTCCAACGCTCCAGAGTCTAGCTAGGAACACCAAAAACACATATATACCCTGACTCTTAGAAAGATTCCCTCAGGTTTTTCTGAAGTGGTACTTTCCAGCTATAAGTCTGGAAACTCACTAGAGAGAAAGTGATGACGGTGAAGCTGGTCACATCCTAGAGTGGGATCTTGGGGTATAAAACTTTTTCTTCATGTATGTCGCTAGCTTATGATTGCGCCATTACCATGGAGAATCTCATCATTTAACAGGATGCTTGTGTCATTATTCACTGTGAAGGGAGGAATTTCATTCAACTTATTATAATCTTCTAACATGTCTGTCTTGTCCTCCACTCCCACGATATTTCATTTCTCTGACAGAACTATGTGGCTCTTTGTCTCATCGTATGATGTATTCGCTTCCTTATCTTCTCTTTTTCTCGATTTGGTAGACATGTCCTTCACATAGAAAACCAGAGCCACATCATTGGCTGGGGCGAATGGTTCGTCTATGTACCCAAGATTGTTGAGATCCACTGTTGTCATTCCGTACTGAGGGTCTACCTTTACCACATCTCCTGCCAGATTGACCCATTTCCACCGAAACGAATGGGACACCACTATTTTGGTTGGTGCTCTTTTTATCTTATGTGATCATGTAAAATGTATTCCCATTTATCTCGTACCCTTTGAAAGTCAATATAGTTGAAGATGGTGACTTGTCCAACAAGTACAACTCATCTCCAACAGTGGTGTTATTTGGGAGATGTGTTTGCAACGAACCGCTAAAAGTCGCCATGTGTGGACGTTTAATCCAGGAGTCAGACTGCTCCGGGTTCTTGGAGCGTACAATATCCATGTGTAACTTGATATACGGATCCACCAAGGTGGAATTATGTAGAACTATGTAGTGTGTTTGAGTGCAAGAATGGATGTCCATACTTGTTACTACTTTCTTTCCTAGCATGCATTTTCCACTCAGTCTCACCTCATGCCGCGATTGAGGAAAGCCAATCGGCTTAAGGTCAGGAATAAAGTCAACACCAAACTCAGTAACCTCCTCTATTCCATATCCCTTGGAGATTCTTCCTTCTGGCCTAGCACGGTTATGAACATATGTCTTTAAGACTCCCATGAACCTCTCAAAGGGTAACATATTGTGTAGAAACATAGGACCCAGAATGGTAATCTCTTCAACTAGGTGAACTAGGACGTGCGTCATAATATTGAACAAGGATGGTGGGAACACCAACTCGAAACTGACAAGACATCGGACCAAATCATTCTGTATTCGGAGGATTTTTGGATCAATTACCTTATAAGAAATTGCATTGAGGAATGCACATAGCTTCACAATGGCTAATCGAACATTTTCATGTAGAATCCCCCTCAATGTAACCAGAAGTAATTATATCCCTTGTTTTTCTGTAATGAAAGGTTACTAAGAGTAGGCCAATCATTGATGGTTACAAACATCAACGCTCGTAGGTCAAGTTCCTGCTGTTTGTGCTCGTCCCACACACGTACACCTTTTTTATCCTACAGCTGTAAAAGCTCTTCAACTAATGGCCTTAGGTAGACATAAATGTCATTCCCAGTTTCCTAGGGCCTTGGAAGAGCACTGGCATCATAATGAACTTCCACTTCATGCACAACCAAGGAGGAAGGTTATAGATACATAGAGTCACAGGCCAGGTGCTATGACTGCAGCTCCGCTCTCCAAAGGGATTCATGCCATCTATGCTTATACCAAACCATAAATTCCTTTCATCTGAAAAGTCCACGAACTTTCTCTCAAATTTTTCCACTTCGACCCATCAACAGGTACTCGCAGCTTCGCGTCTTTCTTACGGTCTTCTTTGTGCCATCGCAACAACTTGGCATGCTCTTTCTTTTGGAACAAACATTTCAACCGTGGTATTATAGGAGCATACCACATCACCTTGGCAGGAACCCTCTTTCGGGGGCGCTCGCCCTCAACATCACCAGGGTCATCGCGGCTGATCTTATATCACAATGCACCGCATACCGAGCATGCATTCAAATTCTCGTACTCCTCACTGCGGTAGAGGATGCAGTCATTAGGGCATGCATATATCTTCTGCACATCTAATCCTAGAGGGCAGACAACCTTCTTTGCTTCGTACATACTGTCGGGCCATTGGTTATCCTTTGGAAGCATCTTCTTTATCATTTTCAGCAACTTTTCAAATCCCTTGTCAGATACACCACTCTCTACCTTCCATTGCAGGAATTCCAGTGTGGTACCCAGCTTTTTCTTGTCATCTTCGCAATTTGGTTACAACAATATTTTGTGATCCTCAAACATGCAGTCCAACTTCAACCTCTCCTTTTCACTTTAGTAGTTTCTCTTTGCATCAACAATGGCCTGACCAAGATCATCAGCGGGCTCATCTGATGCCTCTTCTTCAGCTTCACCCATTGTAGTACCATCGTATTCAGGTAACCTAGGACAGTTGTCATCATCCTCTTCTTCTTCATTGTCTTCCATTGTAACCCCTCTTTCTCCGTGCTTAGTCCAACAGTTATAGTCAGACATGAAACCGGACTGAAGCGGGTGGCTGTGAAGGATTTTTAGGTAGAGTAATCCTTAGTATTCTTACAGACACCACCTAGAGAACACATAAAAACATTCCGCTTGTTTGCCTTAGCCACACGCATAAAATTATCAAGGCCATTAATGAACTCGGGAGAGAGTCGGTCATCATACATCCATTGTCGACTCATCTTCGTTACACAACATCGAAGTGACCAAACTAATACGAGTTCATCACATTAAAACCAAAGTAGAGTAGTGAACAAATGTTATTAGTGCAGAAATATATACATAAAGTTCATACATACTTCGCATAAAACAACAGACAACTATCTAAATAATGCAAAAACAAATGCGATCAAAATCGCAACTAAGGTAATAATTGATCCAACAACATAATGATACCAAGCCTCTTTATTAAGGGCATATTTTCTAATCTTTCCAATCTTCAAGCGCATTGCATCCATCTTGATCTTGTGATCATCGATGACATCGGCAACATACAACTCCAATTTCATCTTCTCTTCTTCAATTCTTTTCAATTTTTGTTTCATATAATCATTTTCTTTTTCAAGTAAATTTAACTTCTCAACAAGAGGGTCAATTGCAATTTATGGTTCACATACCTCCTAGATAAAAATATCTATGTCAACTTGATGGGCATAATTGTCATAAACACGAAATGAAACAAATAGTTATAAAAGATAATAAACTAGATTTGAATCATAAACCAAACAAGGGCCAACGGGGATGGATATCGAAACCATGGCACTATATATAACTATCTAAATCATACAAATAAGATTTTTTTTAAAAAAAGGATAAGAACAAGAGGCTCACCAAGGTGGTGCCGGTGATGCGACGACGCGGGCGATCGACGGCAGTGAGGATGAGGACGGGAAGGCACGAAGTAAACCACACCTACACATATGCAAACTAAGAAGTTAATTTGAGCTCAAATTGCATATAAATCAAATAAACTCCCACATAATTAGTCCCAAACTAAAACCCATCAATCACTACACATATAGAGCATGAAACGAGCTAAACTATCAATGAGAGATGAAAGGATGAAGTTGCTAACCTTTTAGAACCCTTGGATAAATGGGGTGCCTCCAATCTGGACAAATCTTGGCAAAAATGGTGGATGAACTCGATCTTGGGGAAGAAAAAAGATATGAGAGAAATCTTGGACTCGGGCTGGACAAAGTAGCTTTATATAGGGAAGACCTTAGTCCCGGTTGGATACACCAAACGATACTAGTCCCGGTTGGTGATACCAACCGGGACTAAAGGGGCTCGTAGGGGCCCCAGCCTGCCGCAACCCCTTTAGTCCCGGTTGGTATCACCAACCGAGACTAGAGGTCCCATTTAAACAGGGAATAATCCGGGCCGTGCCCCCATCCGCTCCTAGCCGTTGGAACCGGGACTATTGCTCACATGAGTCCCGGGCCCAAACCCGGCCGGTGCTAGTGCTTCAGATGAAAGGTCAGTTTTCTACTAGTAGACACCTGAGTTTTTTGGAGACCATGAGTGCCCCTGGTGTGTGGGGGTTGCTGCTAGAAAATCTTCTAGCGAAGTCATCATCTCTTCCACATGATTTTATTGTCCGGTTTACACGTCTTAATGAAGCTAATCTCTGGGTTTTCTTGCCGGGTATTATATTGGTATGACTATTCACAAATCTATTATTATGGGGACTGATTATGCTTTTGTAGTTTCTTTTCTTACAACTGGAAACCTTGACAAGTCTCCTCTCGCTGAACTGAATAAGAAGGCATTGAGGATCGGCTTCTCCAGAACTATAAAATTTCAAAAAATTAATTGCCATGTGCGGTGTATGCTTTAATTAATGATTCGCAATAATTTTCTTATTAATTAATATATAGGATGTTTTAAAAAAACACTGAAAGTTATAATAGAAATCATTTGGTTGCCCCACATGAAAAGATAGAAACTTTCTATCATGATGAAATACATGACATGGTTGGCGCAGACACAAATGAAAAATCCCCAAAGATCTCACAATTTGCTGGAAATCCTATAGCATCCTACTGTAGAAAAAAATCGTAGGATTTTCAAAGAGTTCAATCTTTGACATTTTGTAATCTCCGTGGGATTTCCTAGAAAAATTTACGATCCTTGAAACTTAATGTGGAGAGGTGATATTAGCATAAATATCTAAGAGTCGAGGAAACTTACAGAAGTTTTCTCAGCTAATATACAATTTTTATTTTGGGCCGATATGCTGTTTCATGTCGGTGTCCCACCAAATGGGTGCATAGTTGTCTGTCCTCCCGCCTCCTCCCTGATGTCAGCTCCTTCATCCTAATTGTTAGCTAGCCCCCTCATGATGTGGCATTCATTTTGCAATGCACACATGAAGGCTAAATTAATACTTCTCACTGCATTAATTCATGGACTAGTTAAATCGAGGAACTTGTCTTTGGACATGGACAATCATATTCATGCGATTTGAGTATTTGTATGGAATTATCTTCTTCTTGGTAGTTACCCCATCATGGTGCATTGTTGTACAAAGGTGTTAATACGTCCAAAAACTATCATGTTTACTTCTATATTTATGATGTCTTTTTGTGTCATGTACTTATTGTATACTTTTATTTTCATCTATTACATTACTTAATTTCAAGTATAACTAGTAGACATTACAATTTATATGATCTCCCTAAAAATGGCAATGAATAGAACAGGCCCAAATATCAAAGAATATGATGACAAACAAAGTCATGCGCAAAGTATACTTATGGGGTGCAACAAGATGACACCACATGGTTTGTAGGGCCCACCAGTTGCTTCACCGCCCTCATCCAACCGTTATCGCTACCATTCTAGATTGAATACATCATAAGACTTCTTTTATGTTTTATTCATAGAGGAATGGGGGGAAGACGACCTACCAACAAAGAATGTTCTTCGGGGACAAAATATTGCCGAACTCTCTTCTCCACTGGAATCCACGATAGATTGCAAAGGATTGGTTTGTACCCATGGTAATGATAATCCACATAAACTCCACGATGATCCCATAATGTGTGTGTAGTCCATCAAGACTAGAGGGGTTAATTATGTAGTAGTAGACATGTTGATTTCTCCCACATTTTCATCGATCTAGGATTATTTGTGATTCTGCTAAAGTGATACTATTATGGTTGTGTCATAGATACATTGTTATTTTAACAATGATGTGTAATGATTGAGAGTTACTTCTTGGTCCTATCATTGAGTCTTATACCCTCTATAAATCCATTGGGTGAGTGTCCATCAATTGACTCCATCATGATATTATGGGATGATATATTATGTGCATGTATTAATGTATTTGTCATGGGTTTGCATGGACTTCTTGGCCCCTCATTTTGTGTAATTTGTGAAAACCCTGAGAAGGAAATAGTAGTGTGACAAGAGCTATGTCAAGTTTTCCTTTGCACCTATCATTAGTAGTACAAGGCACCATCCTTTTTGGTTAGCCAATAACATAAATATCTGAAGAAGGAGAGAGAGAGATTGTGAAACTATTGAACTCTGTCAGTGCACAAAAGGAGGGGTCCTATTTAGTACCCCTTTACTTGTGCGCGGGCAGTTGGAGCCGCGCCTGAGGCCACACCTAGCGGGGCAGAGGAAGGAAGCAAAGCCACAAGACAACCGGAGCAACGCCAAGCCAGAAACACGAAGAGCAGAAAGGAGAGGTGAACTCCCCCGGCAAGGCCCTTGCCGGGGCGGCCTCCATAGCCCCGGCAAGAACCTTGCCGGGGCAACTTGCCCAACACATGCAAAGCCACCACCGTTGAGTCCAAGAGTTCCAACACCATCAACCACTTTGGAACTGAGGCTCGGGAGGCACTTCTATGGTGGCATGCAGATCCTTGTGGAGACCAGAAGCACACAAGACTAGATGATAACCAGAAGAGAATGGTCCTTGGCAAGATCCTTGCCAAGGATACCCACGAGACCCCCGGCAAGACCCTTGTCGGGACGACCACGACGCCACGGCAAGACCCTTGCCGGGGCCCCGACAAGATCCTTGCCAAAGACACCCGCAGGGCCGCAGCCAGGCCCACATCTGCCAAGACTCCACCATCATTCCAATGCAGCTGCCAGCCCACCAGCTAGGAGAGCACCTGCATGGCGACGTGCGGCCTCTAGGCCAACTCAGCAAGCACTTGCGTGCTGGCATGCAGATCTTCGTGAAGACTCTGCCACCGCACCAACTCAGCAGCCAGCCAGCCAGCTTGGCGCTACACGCCTCGTTAGTTCAGACGCGCGTCAAAGCCAGGCGAGGTGGCAACAGCTGGGACGAGATTCCTTGCCATCCCCGATAAAGCAAGAAGGGCACGTCGGCAGCGCATTAAATGTGTTTGTCCTACGGTGCCAGGAGATAGACACGACCACTGTATAGCTTTCCACCTCCTGTATGCCACTGTGGTGGCCCCTTCGACTATAAAAGGAGGCCCGCGGCGTACTGAGAGAGGATTCAGATTTTTTGGACCCTACACGCTTTGTAGCTAGTCCAAGAACACCAGATAAACATGAAACCAGCAAGAGTAGGGTATCACGCATCACTTGCGGCCCAAACCTAGATAACCCCCCTGCGTTGATCTCTCAATCCCGCTCTTTCCACAGCCCCGTGCCCGCCAACCGTAGCAAAAGGGATTCCTCGTGATCTCGTAGGTGTCGTTTCCCCCGACATCTTTGGCCAGGAGATAGACTCGACCACCGTATAACTTTCCACCTCCTGTATGCCACTATGGCGGCCCCTTCGACTATAAAAGGAGGCCCGCGGTGTACTGAGAGAGGATTCGGATTTTTTGTACCCTACACGGTTTGTAACTAGTCCAAGAACACTAGATAAACATGAACTAGCATGAGTAGGGTATTACGCTTCACTTGTGGACCGAACCTGGATAATCCCCCTGTGTTGATCTCTCAATCCCGCTCTTTCCACAGCCCCGCGCCCGCCAACCGTAGCAAAAGGGATTCCTCGTGATCCCGTAGGTGTCGTTTTCCCCAATATCTTTGGCGCGCCAGGTAGGGGGCACAAGCCGTGGAAATCTGGTTTCGGAGCCGACGCGTCGACTCTTTCATGGTGATGGCTCGAAGGAAGAAGGCGACGTCGATCAGCCGCACTCTGGTGCCTTCCGCGGCTTCGACAGCCATCAGTGTGGTCCCGAAAAGCTAATTTATGATTTTTTGGGGCTAATTTCATTTATATAAGTCTATCCTACTCGAAAGATCTCTTTCCTTATATGGGAAACCTGCACGCAATGGGACCCTTCCGCTATTGGCAATGCCCTTGTCTCTGTCTCGAGTCTGCTCGATAGTTTATGCGGCCGCGCTGAGAAGGGAAAGGTGGCCTACCCACTACTAGCCGCGCTCTTTTCATGTTTCGAGTCCGCTCGACAGCTCAAGCCACCACGCTGGGAACGGCAAGGTGGTTTGCCCGGCAACAAGCGACCTCCCGGCAGAGTGCTAAGGATCCGTCCTCAAAGCACCACGGCATGGGTTTACGCGCCGGCAGCCTTATCTCACCAAGCATAGGGTGCAACCATACAAAGAAAGATCTAACAGGAAGATAGCATGCTTGATATTGGAGTGCTGCAGAGTTATATTGCATCAAATAATCGCAACAGTTCTAA
Source organism: Triticum urartu (assembly GCF_003073215.2). Taxonomy (NCBI): domain Eukaryota; kingdom Viridiplantae; phylum Streptophyta; class Magnoliopsida; order Poales; family Poaceae; genus Triticum; species Triticum urartu. The sequence continues at coordinate 86,488,289 of NC_053024.1, forward strand.
CTTAAGATAAAATTGTCTTGGTCTTGAACTAGAAACGGCAATGAGAAACGGGGTGCCTAGTCCCGACATTAGCCCTCCACCCTCTCAACTCCATCGACGCAGTTGATGATGGGCTGGATACGCTCCTTGAGCACCACGAGGTCCGCCTCCTCCGGTAAGCTCTCCAACGCATTGGCAAAGTTGATGGTGGGGTTCCAGAATGCCACCTTGGTGAGTACCTTGGCCAGGGCGCCCCGAAAGAGCCTCCGGGACTCGTTCGCCAAATAAGTTGGCCGGTTGGAGTGGAGCTGCTCTAGGCTCCAAGAACGCCCTCGAAGAATAGGGTCAATCTGGCGTTGGGACTCACGTTCGTCTCTGGGAGGTACCTCACATTCGGCATCCCCATGGCAGCCAGCTTCATGGTGATCCTGCTGGTGACGTCGGCGAGGTGGCTGACCAACAGTTTATGCTCTCCACATACTCCTTGTGTTCGGCGGCATAATTCCTCCGCAGCTGCCTCTCCTCCTCCAGGCCCTTGGTCGGGGTCTCTTCCCGGGCCCTGACCTCCAAAACCATCCCCTCAAGGCCCTCCAGCTTCAGCTTCAGGTCATTAATGGCACCGTTGGCCTTGGAGAGCAGCTCGGCCTTGCCAAGGACTGTGGCCTGCGCATCCGCCAATGCGCGGTTGGCCGTGTCCTTCTCCTCTGTCAGCATAGGACCTGTTCCTTCAGCCCATTCCGCTCCACCTCCAGCTCCGCCACCTTGCCGGCATGGACCAGGGCTTGAGCATTGAGTGCCTCCATGTGCCTCTACTCCAGCTCCTGGTTCTGCTGCGCGACGAGCTTCTTGACCTCCTCATCCTTGCTGCGGAGTGTGGCGACGAGCGCCTCCTCATGAGTGGCAAGGTCCTCCTCCTGGAAGTTCACCCCAGCCTGGTGCTGGTGCCGGGCGGTCTCGTCCTTGGCGGCCTGTTCCTTCGCCACCTCCTGGGCTCTCTTGATGTCAGCCTGCTTCGAGATGAGCTCCTGTTTGCGCTCAGCCAACAGATCCTGGGAAACTTTCAGTTCATCGTGGCCCTGGTGGAACTAGGCCTGCGTCTCAGCAACGCGCTCCTCGTGGTCCACCTTCGCTTTGTCCACCGCAGCCATCCTGGATTTCGCCTTATCCACGCGGGCACGGTGAAGTGCCTAGAGCTTTTGGAAGTTGACGATCATGGCCCGAAGGAGCTGCTCCTCTTGGGAACCGCTTCCACCGGTGCTCGGTTCGTCGACAACCTCAAGCCCGGCGGCGGAGAGTGCCTCGTCATCGAACACCTCCCCCTCGGTTGGCACCCTAGTACTCGCCGTTCCTGGGAGGTGGATGAACAGGTTGTCGCTCACCTTCAAATATTTGCCTGAGCCAGAGGCAGCCAAGGGGGAAGGTTGATCATCGACCAACCCCTCCCCGGCATGCCCCTTGTCGGCCTCCCAAGCTGGCCCCTTGCCGGCCTCCCCAGCAAGCCCCTTGGCGGCCTCTTCAGCGGTGTTCTTGGCAGCCTCCTCGGCGGCAATCTTGTTGACCTCATCCTCGGCGTCCTTGGCGACCTCCTCGATGGCGGTGTCTATATCCTCCCGGACCGCCGAGGAAGGGCCTGGATACCAAGAAGGGGAATGAGACGGAGCCAAGATCAAGATTCAAAAATAAGAAGAAAGAACAGGGACGAGAAGCGAACAACTTACCCACACCAGGCTGGGAAGAAGTGGCGCCTTCCCCGCCAACGTTCGTTGCCCGGGCGGAACCAACGGCACCCAAGCTCGCTCCCTCCTCCTCCATATGTGTGGGCTCGATGGTCGATGCCCTTGCCAGAGATGCCCCTTTGGGTGGCGTAGTCGAGGGGGGCGGCATGTTGGGGTGGCCCTCCGTGACTCCTCCGGCTGCCGTTCTCCTCCTGCAAACCTGGGAAGGTCGGCATCAAAGATTCACACCCCAAGGATCATAAGTGAAGGAGTGAGTGGCGGACCCACGTTGGGTCTGAAGCGGGGGCTGCGTCGGGGGCTATTGTCCGGGCAGCTCTCCACCAACACCGGCGTATGCAGAGTACCCACCGGGGGCTTGTCGCTCGCTGAGGCCTTGGCCCTCTTCGCCACCCTCTGCGCCAACGTCTCCATGTCCCTGTGAAGATGACACCAAATCAAAGGAAGATAACACAGGCATAAGGTCAAGAGATGATGGGGGCAGAATACTTACTCGTTCTCCACAAACTTCCTCTTCCTTGCCGAGCTAAAGGATCCGAGGTCGAACTCGGCCTCCAAGGTGTTGTCCGAAAGAGGAGGAGAAGGGTACGGTGTCCGGTGCCGCTCGGACGAGGAAGAAGCAGTTGCTGTCCTCTTCGCCGCCGCTGTCGTGGCCTTCATCGCCCTTGTCTCGCGCACGAGCTGCCCTAGGCCGGCTGCCGCTGCGTGGTCCTGCCAGGCTGGACCAGCTTGCCAGAGGTAGCCCGCCGCAAGACGCGTCCCCCCCCCCCCGCGGCCGGGGGTTCGTTCACCTTGACCTCCTCTTCGGACGACTCGTCGCCCGCATCTTCAATGAGGGGAGCCTCATCTCCGGCGCCGCTGGCTTCCCTGGCAGACTCTGCCCACTAGGCGAGTTCCCTCTCCTCCGCGGCCGCGTCGGCCTCATCCTCCACGCCGCTAGCGCTACCGGCCTCCCTGGCGAGCGCCGCCTCTGCCGCCCTAGCGTCGATGTAGTCCAGCTCTTCCTTGGTGGTGTCATGAATGAGTGGCGGCTCATCGCGGACATAAGCCTCAGACAAGGTGTCGAAGAACTCCTACAACCTCTCCACTGGCGGCTCGGCTCAGGCCGGGTCAAGGCCATGTGCGTTGAAATCCGGCATCATGGTGGACTAGCGAGACTTGTTGCTCAGCGGGACCACTCCCGCCGTCAACCCAAACAGGGGCCCCTTGATGGCCTTGCCGGCCTTCGCGGCTCTGCTGGTCTTCTTAGCCCTGCCGTCGCTGCCCACTTCGAGCTGAAAGAGCCTTTGACAGAAATGGTCATGCCCCATCACTATGAAGTTATGCTTCAGGCTAGGGCGGAGCCTCATGACGTCGCCCGCATTCCTGAAGTCCCAGGCCGGCCTCCCCTTGTTGTGCAGCAGGGCGATTCGGCTACGGATGAAGTCCGCCCCAATCATCTCAAGGGTGATCCCGACTGTGGTGAGACGATGGATCCTAGTGGCGGCGATCGAGAGCTTCTTGTCGTTGGCGTCGAGGTCGCTCCAGTCCGTGCGGCGGATCGACGGGCTCAGACAAACCCGGCAAAACTCCTGCGGGTCCTCCTCCTCGGTCCAGCACCACCGGCCCGGCCACTCCTCCCACCTCTCCTTTTGGGCACCCTCCGGATACGAGCCATTCTCCTGGGTCCTCGGGATCCAGGCAATGCTTGTAGAGAGGGCGCCCCCGGGTTGGAGGCGAGGGGAGAAGTAGTGGCGGAAGAGCGCTGTGCTAGGGAGCACCCCAGCAAAGCCCTTGGAGTGGTGGGCAAAGAGAGCCATGCACGCCACTGTGTTCAGCGTGAGATCCAAATGATGGAAGTCGTAGGTGTGTATGACGCCGTTGAAGAAGTTAGAGAAAGGGGGGAGAGCCCGCAAGAGAAGAAATCGATGAAGAAGGGGTACCGATTTGGGCCATCCATGGCAAAATGGGGGGGAGGGGACGAAGCGCGTGGAAGGGTGCCCCGTCGTCTTCCTCCCCCACAGGGGCAAGAAGAAGTTCTTGAGGTGGATCACATCGACCGTCGACCGGAAGTAGGCGAGCTGCATCCGCCGCACCACCGACTCGCTCTCCGGTGCCTCCTTCTCCCTGGCATCCTTGGCCGCTCCTTTTCCCCTGCTGGTTTTGGGCGCCATGGTAGCTGAGAGGGGCGAAGGATCAAGAGCAATGGGTGCACAGCGGCAGCAAGCAGGGGCAGAGGAAGGAAGTGAAGCCACAAGACAAATGGAGCAACGCCAAGCCAAAAACACGAACATCAGAAGGGCGGGGTGAACCCGCCCCCCCCTGCAAGGCCCTTGCCGGGGCGGCCTCCATAGCCCCGGCAAGAACCTTGTCGGGGCAACTTGCCCAACACCTGCAGAGCCGCCACCCTTGAGCCCAAGAGTTCCAACACCATCAACCACTTTGGAACCGAGGCTCGGGAGGCACTTCCATGGTGGCATGCAGATCTTTGTGGAGACTAGAAGCACACAAGACTAGATGATAACCAGAAGATGACGGTCCTCGGCAAGATCCTTGCCAAGGATACCCAGGAGACCCCCGGCAAAACCCTTGTCGTGGACGACCACGACGCCATGGCAAGACCCTTGCCAGGGCCCCGGAAAGACCCTTGCCGAAGACACCCGCGGGGCCGCAGCCAAGCCCACGTCTGCCAAGACTCCACCACTATTCCCATGCAGATGTCAGCCCACCAGCTAGGCGAGCACCTGCGTGGCGATGTGCGGCCTTTGGGCCAACTCAGCAAGCACCTGCGTGGTGGCATGCACATCTTCATGAAGACTCTGCGACAGCACCAACTAAGCAGCCAGCGTTGTGCTACACGCCTCGTCAGTTCAGACGCGCACCGAAGCCAGGCGAGGCGGTGAAAACTGGGACGAGCTTCATTGCCATCCCCGATAAAGCAAGAAGGGCACGTCGGCAGCACATTAAATGCATTTTTCCTACGGTCCCAGGACATAGACTCGGCCACCGTATAGCTTTCCACCTCCTATAGGCCACTGTGGCGGCCCCGTTGACTATAAAAGGAGGCCCGCGGCGTACTGAGAGAGGATTTGGATTTTTTGAACCCTACATGCTTTGTAGCTAGTCCAAGAACACTAGATAAACATGAACCGGCAGGAGTAGGGTATTACGCATCACTTGCGGCCCGAACCTGGATAACCCCCCTGCGTTGATCTCTCAATCCCGCTCTTTCCACAGCCCCGCACCCGCCAACCGTAGCAAAAGGTATTCCACGTGATCCTGAAGGTGTCGTTTCCCCCGACAAACTCCTTGCTACTTATCTCTTAAAATTGTTTTTTATTTTACATGACAACCATTTTTTAATAAGTCAGTTAATTGAGAAATGGATACCTTAAGGTTTTGCTTGCACACCCACTTATTAGTTTATCCTGTTTTAGGTTAAAGGAGAAAATTCAACCTACACTTCCATATATTTTGTACTCATTGCGGTGTTATTTTCCAGAGCAGCGTACGTACGCATCGGTGATCCCGATAGTGGACCTAAGGAGAGATTTACATTGAATCTCGGGTCGAGGTAATACCCTACCTGCTGATTCGGATTGATTTCTCTAGACTCATATGAGAACTTTGGTTTATTTGTACAAGGGGATTCGGTCGCTAGATCATATTTGGTGTATGAAGCTGAGATGACTTTGTACCAACTCGGGGAGGGGTGGGTTGCGGCGTATCTGCCACACCTTGTGTACTTGCCCATGGCTACTGTTGAATGAGTCCCGAGTCGATTGGTACATGCATAAAACAGTAGACCTACTGTAGATGGAAAGTAGAGTCATTGTATTGTATGTCAAGGTGGCGATGCGCCCTCTAACATCTGTGGACTTTGAGAGCAGGCCTAGGCCACCCTGTAGTTCTTAGGCTTCTTCCATCCTCCATGGCCAAAGTCAGTGGAGCTAGTGGGCATGGCATCGTGACTCATCTATTATCTTTCCCTAATAATAAAGCATGGATTGATTCCGTGGGTTCACCGTCACAATACGCTTCTTTCCGTGAATTTACGCTTTCAGTTTTTTTCATCTATATTATTTTTGCTATCCAAGGTGGTACTATTTACATGAAATTTCTATTTCTAAAACTGTCCACCGTATTGTGACGGTGAACCCACGGAGTCAATCCGTGCTTTATTATTAGGGAAAGATAATAGATGAGTCACGATGCCATGCCCACTAGCTCCACTGACTTTAGCCATGGAGGATGGAAGAAGCCTAAGAACTACAGGGTGGCCTAGTCTTGCTCTCAAAGTCCTCAGATGTTAGAGGGCGCATCGCCACCTTGACATACAATACAATGACTCTACTTTCCATCTACAGTAGGTCTACTGTATTATGCATGTACCAATTGATTCGGGACACATTCAATAGTAGCCATGGGCAGGTACACAAGGTGTGGCAGATACCCCACAACCCACCCCTCCCCGAGCTGGTACAAAATCATCTCAGCTTCATACACTAAATATGATCTAGCGACCGAACCCCCTTGTACACATAAACCAAAGTTCTCATATGAGTCTAGAGAAATCAATCCGAACAAGCAGGTAGGGTATTACCTCGACCAGAGATTCAATGTAAATCTCTCCTTAGGCCCACTATCGGGATCATCGATGCGTACGTACGCTGCACCAGATGATTATTGTCTGGAAAATAACACCGCAATGAGTACCAAATATATGGAAGTGTAGGTTGAATTTTCTCCTTTAACCTAAAACAGGATAAACTAATAAGTGGGTGTGCAAGCAAAACCTTAAGGTATCCATTTCTCAATTAACTGACTTATTAAAAAATGGTTGTCATGTAAAATAAAAAAGAATTTTAAGAGATAAGCAGCAAGGAGTTTGATGGGGGAAACGACACCTACGGGATCACGAGGAATCCCTTTTGCTACGGTTGGCGGATGCGGGGCTGTGGAAAGAGCGGGATTGAGAGATCAACGCAGGGGGGTTATCCAGGTTCGGGCCGCAAGTGATGCGTAATACCCTACTCCTGCCGGTTCATGTTTATCTAGTGTTCTTGGACTAGCTACAAAGCATGTAGGGTTCAAAAAATCCAAATCCTCTCTCAGTACGCCGCGGGCCTCCTTTTATAGTCAACGGGGCCGCCACAGTGGCTTATAGGAGGTGGAAAGCTATACGGTGGCCGAGTCTATGTCCTGGGACCATAGGACAAATGCATTTAATGTGCTGCCGACGTGCCCTTCTTGCTTTATCGGGGACGCCAATGAAGCTCGTCCCAGTTGTCGCCGCCTCGCCTGGCTTCGATGCACGTCCGAACTGATGAGGCGTGTAGCGCAACACTGGCTACTTAGTTGGTGCTGTCGCAGAGACTTCATGAAGATCTCCATGCCAGCACGCAGGTGCTTGCTGAGTTGGTCCGGAGGCCGCACGTCACCACGCAGGTGCTCGCCTAGCTGGTGGGCTGGCAGCTGCATGGGAACAGTGGTGGAGTCTTGGCAGATGTGGGCTTGGCTGCAGCCCCGCGGGTGTCTTCGGCATGGATCTTTCCGGGGCCCTGGCAAGGGTCTTGCCGTGGCATCGTGGTCGTCCACGACAATGGTTTTGCCGGGGGTCTCCTGGGTATCCTTGGCAAGGATCTTGCCGAGGACCGTCGTCTTCTGGTAATCATCTAGTCTTGTGTGCTTCTAGTCTCCACAAAGATCTGCATGCCACCATGGAAGTGCCTCCCGAGCCTCGGTTCCAAAGTGGTTGATGGTGTTGGAACTCTTGGGCTCAAGGGTGGCGGCTCTGCAGGTGTTGGGCAAGTTGCCCCGACAAGGTTCTTGCCGAGGCTATGGAGGCTGCCCCGGCAAGGGCCTTGCCGGGTGGGGGGGGGGTTCACCCCGCCCTTCTGATGTCCGTGTTTTTGGCTTGGCTTTGCTCCGTTTGTCTTGTGTCTTCGCTTCCTTCCTCTGCCCCGCTAGGTGTGGCCGCACGCGTGTCTCCAACTGCCCGCGCATAAGTAAAGGGGTACAAAATAGGACCCCTCCTTTTGTGCACCAATGGGAGCCCCTAGGCCTAGGCCATACATAAGCGTGATGCGTTGTTGGGCTAGGCCCAAAACGGTGTGCGGGCATGCGGGGCCGAGTTGTACCGCAGTAACTCCCTCGCCAGTTGCACATCCCCACGATCTATGTTGAATGCGCGACGTGGGGGTCATGTTTGGGGCGGTTGCTGCCCTCATGCGTCACATCATGGTAAATGGTAAAGAGGTGGCCCGCGCCTTCCCCATAAAGAAGGAAAAACCACAGGCGCGCTGCTCATTTACCCTATGCGCCTCTTCCAATCTCGGAACCGCCATTCCTCTGTTCTTCCTCAGGCGAAAGATTTGAAGTTCTTGCCTCTGCTTGCTGCCGCTGCGCACCCATTGCTCTTGATCCTTCGCCCCTCTCAGCTGCCATGGCACCAAAATCCAGCAAGGGCAAAGGAGCGGCCATGGATGCCAGGGAGAAGGAGGCGCCGGAGAGCGAGTCGGTGGTGCGGCGGATGCAGCTCGCCTACTTCCCGTCGACGGTCAATGCGATCCACCTCAAGAACTTCATCTTGCCCCTGTGGGGGAGGAAGACGACGGGGCACCCTTCCACGCGCTTCGTCCCCCCCCCCATTTTGCCATGGACGGCCCAAATCGGTACCCCTTCTTCGTCGATTTCTTCTCTTGTGGGCTTTGCCCCCCTTTCTCTAACTTCTTCAACGGCGTGATGCACACCTACGACTTCCATCATTTGGATCTCATGCCGAATGTCGTGGCGTGCATGGCTCTCTTTGCCCGCCTCTCCAAGGGCTTTGCCGGTGTGCTCCCTAGCACAGCGCTCTTCCACCACTACTTCTCCCCTCGCCTACAACCAGGGGGCGCCCTCTCTACAAGCATCGCCTGGATCCCGAGGACCCAGGAGAATGGCACGTACCCGGAGGGTGCCCAAAAGGAGAGGTGGGAGGAGTGGCCGGGCCGGTGGTGCTGGATCGAGGACGAGGACCCACAGGAGTTTTGCTGGGTTTGTCAGAGCCCGCCGACCCGCCGCACAGACTGGAGCGACCTCGACACCAACGACAAGAAGCTCTCGACCGCCGCCACCAGGATCCATCGTCTCACCACGGCCGGTATCACCCTTGAGATGATTGGGGCGGAATAAATCCGTAACCGAATCGCCCTGCTGCAAAACAAGGGGAGGCCGGCCTGGGACTTCAGGAATGCGTCCGACGTCATGAGGCTCCGCCCTAGCGTGAAGCATAACTTCACAGTGATGGGGCATGACCATTTCTATGAAAGGCTCTTTCAGCTCGAAGTGGGCAGCGACGGTAGGGCTAAGAGGACCAGCAGGGCCCCTGCTACAGCCCACCCTCACCCCTCCCCCCTTCGCTCACTGCTGCCTCCGTCTTTGCGATGGTCCCGCCCAAGTTAACAAGGCTGACAACCCGAGCGGCCGCTGCAATGGCTCGAGCGTTTGCAAGAACGGATGGTAGCCGCGGCTGTGCGCGGCCGCATCAGTAGTTGTGTTACAGCACCTAGGACAGTGCCTCAGTCCCTCACGCTGACGGTTGCGCGGCGGCCCTGTGGAGCAAATCTAGACAGCGCTAGCCAGGGGCGACCACTACAAACAAAGGCACATCCATGACATTTTGGGCCGAACGAAAAAAAATTCTGTCATACATATGACACTTCTATGACGATAATTGTGACAAAACCCGGTATCATCATAGATGTGGTAGGCTCCTACTTCTATAACAAAAAATCATGACAGAAAATGGGCTTTTCTTCCTGGGCGGGCCGGAGAAGCAGTTGCATGACATTCTTTGGGCCGTCCATGACGGAAAAAACCGTGGTAGAAGCGAGGGCGAGGAAAATTTCGGGGAGTTCCTGGTTACGGTGGGAGGTCGAGGGCCGAGCGATGCGCGTTTCTCTCGTACACGTACGGGTGTGTGTGTGAGGCGTTGGCTCTAACTGAACCCGAGCAAGGCATTGGGCTCTAACTGAACCTGAGTGATTGCACTGCAGGCTACGCGTTACTGAACCCGAGCAATCGATCGATGGATGTTAACTGAACCTGATCGAGCGATTCCTTCGCAACTGCTGCTAACTGAAGCCGGTCGATGCTTCCTCAGGATGAACAGTGAGCATTGGGGGGGGGGTTGGATGAACAGTTCCCAGTGGGGGTGGATGAATAGGACCCCGTGGTGTTGCCTCTGGATGAACAGGACCCCGATTGATCGAGCCGGTTGGGGCTGGATGAACAGGACCCCGTGGAGGGCTGGATGAACAGGACCACCCCGTGGAGGGCAGTATGAATAGTAGATGGTGGAGGGCAGGATGAACAGTAGCCCGTGGAGGGGTGGTTGAACAGGAGCCCGTGGATGAAAAGTCATAGGTGGAGGCTGGAGGAGGTCGACGGTGGATGAACAGTAGCTCGTGGAGGCTGGAGGGGGTCGACGGTGGAGATGAACAGTATCCCGTGGAGTCCTGTTTTGCGGTACGCCACACCCCTCCCGATGAACAGGACCCCCGTTTCGACCGTAGGAGGTCCGTTTCCTCCGTTTTGCGGTATGCCAGACCCCTCCCGATGAACAGGATCTCGTTTCTAACGTGGCCGGTCGAACACAAGGCCGTTTCCTCCGTTTTGCGGTACGCCAGGCCTCGTTTCCATCACCTGTTCCGTCCAAGCCCTCCCGATGAACACGACCACGCATTCCGTTCCGACGCAGCCGGTTGGCTCCCACGCGTTCTGTTGCCTCCCAATGAACACACCTCATTCCGTTGCCTCCCCATGAACACGACGCATTCCATTGCCTCCCCATGAACATGACGATGATGTTGTTTCTCCGTTCCGACCCAGCCATGTACACGAGCCCTGGCCATACGTATGCGCGAGTAGGCGTTCGAGACCCCGCCCGTATGTACACATACGTGGCCGTATTTTCTTTCTTGCACCCTGGCCGCTGTACGTACGCGTACATGCTACGTGCGTGCCTCTACTACGACACGTGCGCACCTCTACATCGACCAGTATGTACGTACACGTTCGCGACCAGAATGACAACGCTACGTACGGTTTGACCAGGTGGGTCCCGACTATCAGGCACTTCCTTGCCTGTGAAGATGTAGCTGGTGGGTCCCCGCAGTCAGGGGGTGAATAGTTTTTTTTGCCCAGACGCACTTCCTTGCGTGCAAAGATGTAGCTAGTGGGTCCCAGCAGTCAGGGGGAAATGTTTTTTTCACGAAATACAGTGGCCCGTCCGGTGGGTCCCAGCTGTCAGGTGGAGGAATCATTATTTTCCGTGTAATAAGGAGGCACTTCCTTGCTGCGGCCGTGGACCCAGCTGTCAGCCTCTCCATGTACAGTCCACGTCCGATGGAAGTTGTTCCTTGACCATGTTCACCACGCCATGCCGAGAGCACCAAGGCGGTGGACGACGGCGAGGCCTAGGAAGGGGACGACACGGAAGCAGGGAAGACCCGGCAGTTGTTTCCCATGCGGAGGGGAGTACGACTGTACGAGGGTTTACTGGTTCGTCTGCCGTCGCCGGAGAATAACAGTACGTGTGGGCCAGTAGAGGGATGGCTAGGACAGCGATGGGAGTACGGTCGGGTGGTGAGGCCTGCGCGGCAGCACAGCCGGCCGCGAGGAGGAGGGAGCAGGCAGTCCTGCGGCGCTTGTTTGAGCAGCTGGAGCAGGAAGAGCAGAGATTGAAGAAGCACGACGGTCGTTGGATGGACATCCAGCAGTCAGTGCTTGTGCGTCAACTTTTTTTTTAGGAAAGCCTCAAATCTGTGGAAAACAGCATACAGCCCATCTGCCATTATTTCTAATAATTTACAGCCCATTTGCTAATTCTTAAGGTATTTTTGGATCCCATATTCTTTTTTTAGCATTACAACCCATATTGTGGCAATGGTTAAAAAATTATATGAAATTTTGCATATTTCGGTGCGGTCCGAACTGTTTTTAATCCCAAAATTTTGACTCACATTGTAACTGATTTTAAAAATAAATGTATATCAATATAAAATCGAACAAATTCTTCACGCATAAAAATTAATTTAATTTAAAATCTTCAAATGAAAACAAAGATATTTGAAACTAATTGCCGGTTTGATGCGTTTTAAAAATGTACAACCCATTTCTCATTACTGATGGGCCATTTTCTCGGCCAGCCGAATGAAAGCTCTCCTCCTCTTGAAAGATTTGCAGCCCAACAGGCCTGACAAAGCGACTTACTTGGCAAATCACAAAAAACTGGGCTATGGCCATGGACCCAGCTGTCAGCCTCTCCACGTATAGTACTCTTCCAATGGAAGTCGTTCCTTGACCATGTTGACCACGCCGCGCGGAGAGCACCACGGCGGTGGACGATGGCGAGGCCTAGGAAGGGGACGACACGGCAGTGGAGGCCCGCGCGGAGAGGACTACGAGGGTTCACTGGTTCGGCTGCGGTGTGAGGCTGCCGTCACCGTAGGGCCTGGCCAGCGGTGGGAATAGTAGGGGGCGGTGAGGCCTCTGCGGCAGCACAGCCGGCTATGGGAGGCAGGAGCATGCGGCATGACCGGCGCTGCTTTGGGCGGCTGGAGTAAGAAGACCAGAGGTTGAAGAAGCACTACGGCCGTTGGATGGACATCGTACGGTCACTGGCGCTAGAATCGTTCATATTGACTAAGTTGACAAAGCCCTTTGTCCCCGTCAACTTAGTAGGCCCACAAGTCAGCCTCCCAGCAAGGTGGGTCCCAGCTAGCCGGGGGAGTATTCATTTTTTGTGCGTAATAAGGAGGCACTTCCGGTGGGTCCGAGCTGACAGCGGGGGGGAGGGGGGGACGTTTTTTCGCAAAATACGGTGGCCCGTCCGATGGGTCCCCGTAGTCAGGGGGAAACGGTTTTTTTGCAAAATAATGGTGGCCCGTCCGGTGGGTCACTGCTGTCAGGTGGAGGAATCATTATTTTCCGCGTAATAAGGAGGCACTTCCTTGCTGCCGCCGTGGACGCAGCTGTCAGCCTCTCCACGTACAGTCCACATCCGATGGAAGTCGTTCCTTGACCACGTTGACCACGCCGCGCCAAGAGCACTAGGGTGGTGGACGACGGCGAGGCCTAGGAAGGGGACGACGCGGAGCCGGTGAAGACGCGACAGTGGATGCCCACGCAGAAAGGAGTATGAGGGTTCACTCGTTCGGTTGCGGTGTGAGGCTGCTGTCGTCGCAGGGCCTGGCCAGCGGTGGGAATAGTAGGGGGCTGTGAGGCCTCCGCGGCAGCACAGTCGGCCACGGGAGGCAGGAGCAGGCGGCATGACCGGCGCTGCTTTGGGCAGCTAGAGCAAGAAGACCAGAGGTTGAAGAAGCACTACGGCCGTTGGATGGACATCGTACGGTCACTGCAGCTAGAATCGTTTATATTGACTAAGTTGACAAAGCCCTGGGTACGTCAACTTAGTAGGCCCACAGGTCAGCTTCTGAAACGGTGTGCACCAGATGTCAGGGGGAGGAATCATTTTTTGGGCGGGTGAAGCTATTATATCCGAGATCGAAGAAGAAGCACGGCATCCGTTGGATGGACATCGAACGGCCACTACTGCTAGAACCGTGTGTTGACTATAAGTTGACAAAGCCTTGCATATGCGTCAACTCTGTTTTTTTAGGGGATGCGTCAACTTAGTAAGGCCAGAAGTGTGTGGCAGAGAACTTATAGCCAATTTGAGATTTGTAAGAATGTGTAGCCCCTTTTTGAATTCTAATGGAATTTACTACAGCCCATTTACAGTTTGTTAAAAGTACAGCCCATTTCAACCAACCGTTCAAAATAGAATTCAATAAAATTTCCCACATTTTGATGGGATCCGAAATATTTTTATCCCGAAATTTCTAGTTAGATTAAATACAATTTCAATATAAATTTATATTACGTAAAAATCCAACGAAACATTGCGCTCGCAACAATTAATGAAATTAAAAATTTCAATATCCAAAAATAATATTTTATAAAGTAATCACGTGTTTGGTGCATTTTTTATAGTTACTGCCCAGTTTTTATAATTACATCCCATTTATTATTTCTTAAAGCCCATTTTCTTGTTAAGCCTAATGCATCCCCCCTAGGAAAGATTTGCAGCCCAGCAGGGCGGAGAATAACAACTTGTCCTTGCCTGGGTATTTCTAAAAAAAGTATAGCTGGGCTAGCCATTTTCAGCTTAAAAAAATTAATATCTGGGCTGGATATCTGGCCTGGTCTAGACGGGCCACAGCCCGCCAGTTAATTCCTGCAGCGATATTTTCGTTGTTGTTCAGAGGAGAAAAATTAATATCTGGGCTAAACATCGAAAAACTCTGAAGTGCTCACACCTCAAAAACACAAATACTGCTCGAGCTGCTTGGTCCCAGCTGTAGGCCGCTTCCTGTGCAATTCTCTCGTTTATTGACTACTACATAGGTTGACAATGGTGTGGGACCGTGATGTCAGGAAACCAGGGGGAAGCAAAATAAATTACTCCAGCGAGCTCTTCCACCTCTGCCTCATTGTCTCCCGTGGAAATCCCTTTCCTCCCTTTTTTTCTCGGGCAAGGACCAATGCATGCAGCACGTCCATGCGGTTATTAGGCAAGAAATAAAAGCGCTTTGCATGCTATGAATTACGATGGCCTGCATGGGTAGCTAATAAGGCATCCTCTTAACTGCTGTGATTAAATGTTGTGTTTAGAAGCGAGAAATATTCTTCTTTTCGACCAATCTGCTTGCACCTAGGTCGTGATGCGCCTTCTAATACGACTTATTCACCTAGACATAGGGAGTATAGTTTTATACACACACACACACACACACACATATATATATATATATAATAAGGAGGCACTTGATCGTGAGGCTATGGACCTGGTGGGTCCCCATTGTCATCCTCTCCAAGTAAAGTTCTCCTCGCCCGCGCGTGCTTTCTGCCCGAAACAGTCAACGCCGCCCGCCCCGCTTCCCGGTGCAGGCGATTGCTCCGCCTTCAAACGACACAAGTGTCGTTCGTCTGTCCATCTATCGTCCACATTAATGATACGCGGTTGCCGAGGCGGCTACTCCGGTGCCACACGTCCGTACCTCCGCCCGCCCACCATTGCTATATAAACTATTGCGCCGGCCATAGCCGCAGTCATCCGCATCCGTTCCCTTTCTCCTGTCCACACCACTACTGCCCACCATGGCTTCCTCGCGCTCCAGTGCTCTTCGGGACAGGCGGACAATGGACCACAAGGAGATGGCAGCCATTGCTGCCGACTGGCTGGCCTGCAAGCAGCCAGAGGACGACGACGTCCCAATGGAGAACATGGTAGTCGATGATCCGGCGCCAACCCCCTCCTCCGCGCCATCCTCGCCGGTGCATTGCACCATGACCATCGGCAAGGCCCCATGCCCAATATATGGACAGTGTGAGGCAGATGCGTCAGGAGCAGTTCCGGGACGCGCAGGCCGATGCCGCCTACAACCAGCATATCCGCCAGGAGCACCTGCAGGCGGACGAGCAGATCCCCGCGGAGAGGGCGGAGCAGGAGGCGCTGCTCGACTCGTACCGCTCCTCCCGCAAGGGCCGCCTCGAGCGCTGGTGGTACTGCATGCGGGTGGCGGAGGCTACGGCCGCCTACAAAGAGGCAAGCAAAGAGGGTGATGAAGCGGGCGAGGCGCTGTTTGGCAAGACCGAGGACGACACAAAGGACAATGCCGGCTCCGACGAGTCCCCGCTACGCTGGCGTCGACGAGGCCCTGCTCCACCGAGGCCCCGCGGCACCAACAACGAGGCAGAGGACACCGCCGGCTCTGCCGAGGCCCCGCCCCGCCAACAACCAGGCAGAGGACATCGCCAGCTCAGCCGAGGCCCCACCCGGCCGGCAACGCGGGCGAGGATTTCCACCGCTCCGCTGAGGCGCCGCCCGCCGGCAACGAGACTGAGGACATCGCCAGCTCCACCGAGGCCCCGCCCCGCTGCCAACGAGGCCGTGCCACACAGAAAACGATGAAGAGTAGAACACGGTAGGTTGCCGCCGCTCGGGTCCAAGTAAGGCCACCGCTGCTACCCTCCTGTTGAAGCCAAGCTAGGCGGGTTGACCATTGACGGCCGGTTAGCATCTTGGCGGTGATGTGGAGTCGGGGAGTTTTGTTGGAGAATAATGCTGCTTCTACTTAACTGCTGGTGCAGTTGGCTGACTGACACGTGGGCCCAACAGGCCACATGTCAGTTACGCAACTGCAGCTGCAGTTAAATCACTAAAGCATCTGTTCGGCTCAGCGGGACACAGGTGGGTAGCTTCGGTTAATTAATTATACCTCCAGCGCACCCTTTTTAGTTGAAGAATGTATGAAATGTAA
Organism: Triticum urartu; assembly: GCF_003073215.2. Classification (NCBI taxonomy): domain Eukaryota; kingdom Viridiplantae; phylum Streptophyta; class Magnoliopsida; order Poales; family Poaceae; genus Triticum; species Triticum urartu. The sequence continues at coordinate 86,504,349 of NC_053024.1, forward strand.
TGAAATCTGGCATGTTTATATGAAATCCGACCGTGTATGAATGAATTTATTTCGATTAGATTGAATTCCTGTATCACTAGCATTGGATGAACATGCAAAACAATACGTACTAGCATTATTCCTAGGGTGATCACCTCGTTTGCAGAAGTTTCACATGTACTCCCTCCGGTCCTTTCTAGTGTGCATACAAGTTTTGTCTGCAGTCAAAGTATCTCTACTTTGACCAATCTTATACAAAAAAGTATGCACTTTCACAATGTGCGAAGTAAAAAGGAACAGAAGGAGTACAAAGAGTTTGAGCAGCTTTTTAGCGTTTCTGTACATTGCAATCAAACACACAGGCCTGGCAATTCATAGAGAACATTCAAAACAATCGATGATTATGCATCTCAGTGACTCACATGTCAGAGGCAATATTTACTTCACAACTAAAGAATAAAGAAAAAATTGATCGACGCTGCTGACAGCAAAGGGCGTCCCATTCGAATATATCAAACGCATGTCTTGCTAAAATCAATGAGCAAAATTTGACAAGGTTGTCCCATTCCAAAATATCAAATGCCTACGATTGTGGAATGGGCAGGGTTTGCCATCAGTTCGGACATTTGTCACAGTAAAAAAATGGAGATTTTGTCAGTCCTTCTAAGCTGAAGTTAGTTTGGTCTTGTGGGGAGTAATCTAACCATCCTTCAACTGCTCCTTCTGATGATAAGATAGACAGGGCTTCTTCATCCTGGCATAATCGAAACTAGTCACTTCACGTACTCCATATTCTTCTTCAGAGGAAGATCATCCTGTTGTGCAAAGACAAGAGGACTACTAAATGCTAGCATCACTGTTTGCTCGAAAAAAGGAAAGGAAATATTTAAAACAGCACAGATGAAGCACTTCTCAAGGACAATACCACTTTTTCATGACAGTATCTAAACAGTAGCACAACACCAACAGAGATGACAAAGCTCAATCATATGGATGAAATCAGTGGGTGAGTACCAACCTTTGTCAGGAGGCTTATTATGTAGAGCATACAGATGAAGCAATTCTCCGGAACCATCTGTTGCTATCTACGGTGGTGGCCATGCTTACTATATACTCCTCGATTAGTTTAATGTTTCCAACATCTTCTTGTGCAGTTCCACTAAAATATATGGTATCTTCAAAGAAGATCCCTGTTTGCACAAGTAGAGATAATTACATATTACATTAAGAGTGGCATCAAATCAGTGGCAAAACAATTGCTCGTTCCAGCCATAACAATAAATTAAGATGCAAAACTATATCATTACTTGTGTCATCACAGTTCCAGTGCTTCATTACAGCACCGGGAGTTGATTTTTGTTTTTCTTCCCCTTGTTCTTCCCCTTCATCACTTGGTTCAATAACAAACAAGCTTCGCCTTCAATATAAGATTTGGCATGTCAATTAGGGAGCACAAGTATAGTACTAAACTTAATTTTCTAATGAAAGTGGCAAAATACAGGCCAGCAGTTGTGAAATATCCTGATCTTACCTCAATGGGATATTACGGTGCACATATAGGTTGGAAGTCTTGTCTCCATTTGTGCAGTTCACTAAAATCAAGCAACATTATTGTACAAGTAGCACAACATATGAATGCACACTGCTGAATCATGTGAAAGAAGGCTAGTACTGACCTCTCATGATGCGGAATTCAAACAACTCACAAGAAGAAGATCCGAACCAAATTCGCCTTAACGGATAGGAAGTAAGATCTCCTCTTGTGCAGTTCCACTAAGATCAAGCAATCAAGCAACATTGTCAGTGTGGCATTTTGGTTGAGCTGCACAAAACACTCTTAAAACAAAAGTGTTTTGTGCAGTGCAACAAAAGGTCACAATGGCAACAAGGTGAAGCAGATAACCTTGTTTACACAGAGGTGCAAAGGAAACAATTAGTGGTCAATAACGGTGGATGACATAGAAGCCAACAAAAAGAAGCATCTACCTTATCTAAATGGGAAAGAAAGCAAGACACTAGCATTTCTCAAACGGTGGCATTAATTAATATTAACATAGAGATTATATTAACAATAAAATTCGTTAAACATGTAATTTGCTTTTAACTGTGGCATTGCATCAATTTTCCAGCGGCATTATTAGAGGGTGTTTGTTTACAGGGACATTTTGGTGTAGGGACTAAAAAAACTCTGTGCCAGTCCCATCTAAACCAAGCAGGAGGGACTTTTAGGGACTAAAAGTGGGCATTTGGGACTAAAGAAAGAAGACCCCGAGGGAGTCTTTTTGGGACTTTTTCCAACAGTTGCCCTGGCACGCATCACACCTTGTCTCTATTAGTTCATTACTAGGGGTAACATGGTCTTTTAGCATGTCATTTAATAACCTCTAGTCCATGTTTAGTCCCTGGAATCTAGCAGGTAGGGACTAGGGAGTTTTTAACCAAACAGGGCCTTAGATTAACAACAGCTAATGACTTGCACGGGACAGTGGACGCACCAGCACCATGTGCATCTACCGATGTACTGTGGTCATGCACAGTCTGTTGCAACAAAGAACAAACAACCAAGGAGCATATTTGTGTTGGTCCCAATTTTGTTATCTTTTGACGCCTTTCCCTATGTGAGCGCAGCAAATCTAGTCCTGCTCAAACTCTACAGCCTTGTCCCTTCCCTTCCTTTTTGAACTAGTACTTTCGCCCCTTCCTTTCCTCTTTGAACCACGTCCAAGATTTATGTGATACAACTTTCCCCACAACTTTCCCCCATTCCTTTCCTCTTTGAACCACGTCCTAGATTAATGCTATACAACTTTCCCCCTTCATTTCCTCTTTGAACCACGTCCTAGATTCATGCTATATACAACTTTTCCAAGTACTTTCCCCCACTCCTTTCCTCTTTGAACCACGTCCTAGATTCATGGTATACATGCAACTAGAGCAATGCATGTGGACTAAGTAAATTATACCTTAAGGTTCTTGGGGCATGGTTCGGTGGGCCACGGGACGACAGCGAAGAAGAAGGGGTCGGAGGCCCTCCCGCGCCGTCGTTGGGTGGAAAGTGAACAGCTGCGCCGGTAGTCCCTCGCCGACGGCGACAGTGTTAAGCCTCCTTCCCTTCCCGGCGGACGAATCCTACCGGCTCTTTGAGCAGCAGTGAGGGGAGAGAGAGGCCAACGAAGTCTTGTTTAGATCTGGAGAGGGCGAGAGAGTGTGAAGAGAGCAACTACAAGTGCTAAGGCTCCAGCGGGAGAGGGCGAGAGAGTGTGAAGAGAGCAACTACAAGCGTTGAGGCTCCAACGTGTATATATACTGGAGAGAGAGTGTGAAGCGTGCAAACCCTAGAAAACATTTTGACCAGTCAAAGAATCCTCCTGGCACAAATTATGCTCAAGTGTAGTTATTGAACCCGAGACCTCAAGTTTGATGAGCGAACAAGCTAACCAGCTACACAACCCTCCCGTTATGTTCAATGAGAGGGAAATAACCTTTTATACATTCCTGCATTCGTGTGACAAGCATGCCATGTTTTTTTTTGTGTGTGGGATTCATTGGGATTTCAATCATAATCATGTCATGTGGCTTTGGTGGTAAGACTATCCACAGTGGTGCAGAAATAATGCAGCCTTAGTCACCTTACCTCTCTCCACGCAGTACGTTGGGTCCCACTAGTCAGAGGGTGAAACAAAAAAATTAATAAGAAAAATTAAAAGCGCCAGCGGTGTATCTTACCTCACACATCTCGCTACTGCTCGGGAACACTGTCCAATTGATCCCTCTGTTCGCTCACGTACTATTTTAAGTGAATCCTTATTATAACATGCACACAAATTTTGGGCACTTGTATTCGACTTAAGTCAGTGTGCCACCGTATCTCGTATACTTACTACTCCCTCCGTCTAGGTGTAATAAGTCACGTTAGAAGGTGCAACGGGACCAAGGTGCGTGCGTGTGCGTGCGTGTGTGTGTGTGTGTGTGTGTTTAACACCATGTGTGTGTTGGAGAGAGTGACAGATCGACCTACTCCTACAGAGAGATGTTGTGTAGTGTACGATTTTAGCCGCGAGAGTCGGTGCATCCTCTCGTTTCCGGGCGTGCCGGTAGGGACATGCGGACAGCTGCCACGCCCACTCCTGACCAGCCTGGCTCACCCAAAGCCCCTCCATCGCCCGCGTGCGCTTCCCGCCCAAAACGGTCAGCGCCGCTCCAAAGAATCGGTGCCGCATTTATGCCCGGGCAGAGCGGACGCGACCTCTCACTAGCGCAAGAGTGATGGTTGCTTTGTCCGTCCAACTTACTGTTGGGTCTATGTGATTTGACGGCTCATTGTCTTTATTACTGAGGTGGTAGGACTGCTGGATGTCCCACGCTTTCGGCGAAAGAGGTATACTACTACTAGATTACAATTTTATCCATTCTTACAACGGAGGCGTGCAAGAGTAGGGAAAACACGCAGGCTCGGTGATTACATGGCCCACCTTACATTATCACCGTGCAACACCTAACTCTTTACATAGTACTCCCTCCGTTCCTAAATATTACTAGATAAGTCCCCGCGCGTTGGCGCGGAACAGCGGTATATCTCTGCGCAAAATTATTGATTTCATAGAACAAAGAAAACTCTATAACCGCATGACAAATGTGGTAGCCAAACTAAATAAACTCCCATCATCATTTAGATCATCCCACGTAAGGAAAAAAGATCAGCCAACTCCTACTGCATAATGAGATTATATTTTTCTTTTTGACATGTTAATGGGCCATAAAAGCTCACTTACATGTATGCTACAGGTGCATGCTTGCATGCAGACATGTTGATGTGATTTAAAACCCACTCACATGCATGTGGCACAGTATTTCTGCATGCTTGCATGTGGCTTAGTGCGGATCCTCTCAATGTCAAGATCGGACGGCTATTTATGTACTGATTTACTTCATCTAACGGCTACATTAATTTTGATGACGTGGCTCAAGGAGAGGATAGAGAATTCCTAGTAGTGGGGGCTAGCTATTACCAGTAGATATATGTATTTGTAGAGATTCCACTACATACGGAACAAAATGAATGAATCTACACTTAAAATGCATCTATATACATCCGCATGTGATTCATGGTGAAATCTCTACAAAGACTTATATTTAGGAACAGAGGAAGTACTAGTATTGTAACGCCCTCGATGCGGCTATATCTCCCACATGTCGAAGCACGACTTAGAGGCATAACCGCATTGAAAGCAATGTCGCAAGTGAGGTAATCTTCACACAACCCATGTAATACATAAGGGAAAGAGATAAATAGTTGGCTTACAATCGCCACTTCACACAATACATGAATAAAGCATTACAACATCCATATACAATCAAGGTCCGACTACGGAACCAAAATAAAAGAAGAACCCCAAATGTGACAAGGTCCCCGATCGACCCCAACTGGGCTCCACTACTGATCAACTAGAACGAAACAACACAAAGGACAAGATCTTCATCGAGCTCCTCCTTGAGCTTGGTTGCATCATCTGCACGGACTCATCGGCACCTGCAAGCTGGTTTTTGAAGTAATCTGTGAGCCACGGGGACTCAGCAATCTCGCACCCTCGCGATCAAGACTATTTAAGCTTATGGGTAAGGTAAAGGTATGAGGTGGAGCTGCAGCAAGCGACTAGCATATTTGGTGGCTAAACATACGCAAATGAGAGCGAGAAGAGAAGGCAAAGCACGATCGAGAAACTATGATCAAGAAGTGATCCTAGAACAACCTACGCCGACCATAACTCTAACACCGTGTTCACTTCTCGAACTCCGCCGAGAAGAGACCATCACGGTAACACATGCGGTTGATGTATTTTAGTTAAGGTCAACTTCAGGTTTTCTACAACCGAACATTAACAAATTCCCATTTGCCCATAACCGCGGGCACAGCTTTCGAAAGTTCAATCCCTGCAGGGGAGTCCCAACTTAGCCCATCACATGCTCTCATGGTCAACGAAGGATATACCTTCTCCCGAGACATTCCGATCAGACTCGGTATCCCGGTTCTACAAGACAATTTCGACAAGGTAAAACAAATCCAGCAACACCGCCCGAATGTGCCAACAAATCCCCATAGGAGCTACACATATCTCGTTCTCAGAGCACACTCAGATGAGCTCTCCATACAACTAAAACCAAACCTCGAGTTTCCCCGAGGGGGCGCTGCATAGGACTCTAGTTTGGACCAACACTCAGAGGATCACTGGCCCGGGGGGTTTAAATAAAGATGACCCTTGAGTCTGTGGAACCCAAGGAAAAAAGAGGCTAGGTGCAGAATGGTAAAACCAAAGTTGGGCATTGCTGGAAGAGTTTTATTCAAGGCGAACTGTCAAGGGGTTCCCATTATTACCCAACCGCGTAAGGAACACAAAATCCGGGAACGTAACACCGATATGACGGAAACTAGGGCAGCAAGAGTGGAACAAAACACCAGGCATAAGGCCGAGCCTTCCACCCTTTACCAAATATATAGATGCATTAGTTAAATAAGAGATATTGTGATATCCGAACAAGTAAACATGTTCCAACAAGGAACAAACTTCAATCTTCACCTGCAACTAACAACGCTATAAGAGGGGCTGAGCAAAGTGGTAACATAGCCAAACAACAGTTTGCTAGGACAAGGTGGGTTAGAGGCTTGGTTCAATGATATGGGAGGCATGATAAGCAAGTGGTAGGTATCGCAGCATAGGCATAGCAAAAGAGCGAGCAAATAACAAGCAAAGATAGAAGTGATTTCGAGGGTATGGTCATCTTGCCTGAAATCCTGCAAGGAAGAAGAACGAGTCCATGAAGAAGATAAACGGATGTAGTCGAACGGTTCCTCACAAACGCGGCGTTATCGGAACCAACCCGAAGAAGCAACACTGGAAAGAAGCACACAACATAGTCAACAACCACTACAACAACATGGCATGATGCACAACAAGTATGATGCATGTCCGGTTTAAAGAAGGATGGCATGGCAAAGTGCACGAACAATCCTACAAATTAAGTGGAGCTCATTATGCAACGGAGTTGCATATTGACGAAACACCACATGACTTATTTAGTTCTCTCTCGGTTATGTACCCAACAATATTAAATGTTGTTAAACATGGCAAGAGGGTGAAGCAAAGTAAAACTACCTATCTAGTCAAGTTTCAATGAGGACGGAAACAACGAACAACAATTCCAAAAAATCCCCATATGCATATATTAGGTTTAGTACTGTTCTGCCCTAAACACAATTTTAGAGTTGTTAAGCATGCAAAGTGAAGCCACCATGTTAAACTAGGCAAAATTCTACCCCATTTACATATAAAGTTTGTTAAATTCGGAGTTACGGTTATTTAGTTATGAATTAAAGCATTTTAGCATGACATAGGAGTAAATTTAAACAAACAGCATTTTAAACATTTTAAACATGGATGAAAATGACATATTATGAAACTAGACAAAATTCTAAGCAAGTTTCATATATAAAATGTTTTAATCCGATGCACGGTTATTTAGTTATTATATGCGTGAAGTCCAAGGGTTTTTCTGCAAATCTGTAAAACATTGGAAAAACACAAAATCGCAGCAATAAAAAAATAAGTCACGTGCCGAAACTGGGCAGCCCAATAGTGCAGGGGGGGCTCGGGTGCAGCTCACCATGGGCCTCGGCCCAGATCGGCGATGTGGGGACTAGGCCTCGGTCAACGAAGGAAGAGTAGGCGGCCCAGGCGCGTGGAAGTGCCGTCCACGGATCGGGCGGGGCGGGCGAGTTGTTCTACCTGTTTCTGAAGAAACGGAACAACAGCAGGTGGAAGCATCCAGGCAGGGGTGCGCACGAGGATCGCCGGGAAGACAGCAGCGGCCGGCGGACTTGACGCGTGGGATCCGGCGAGGAGGCGTCGGAGATGGCCGGTTCGGGCCAGTTCGAGTCGAGGAGGCGAGGAAGCAGGGGTTTCGCCCTCGTCCACGAGCACTCTTAGAAATAGGGGAGGCGGAGGCGAGATGCAGGGGAGTGGCGGCGGCGAAGTTTACACGGGAATGGCTGGATGCGAGGCGGGGGAGGCAGATGCCAGGGACGGCTGGATCCGGCGTTCCTCCGATGATGGCGACGGAACCTCGAGGCCGAGCTCAGACAATTGCGCCCCCTTTAGTTCCCTGTCCAGAACAAGACAGGGAGAGAGTTTGAGAGTAAGGAATAAAAATAAGGCAGAGAGAGGAAGGGGAGAACGAGGTGTGGGGGAGGAGATCCGGTGGTCCGGCGGCAGAGCTCGTCGGTGCAACTGCTGGAGGCAAACAGCAGCGAGGTGGGACGCGGTCTCCTTGGTTGGGAGCTCGGGCTCCTATGTGCACGGGCGGATCGGGAAGGTGGAGGTTGGCTACAGGTTGGATCGATGGCGAGAAGTGGCTTGCGCTGGTTGGTCTGGGAGGGATCTCGAGGAACTAGGTGAAGTGACGGCGCGGTGGGAAAGGATGGATGGGACAAGGCCCCTAGAATTTAGGGTTGCTGGTATATATAGTGAGTGGGTCTATATGCAGACTAAGGGAAGCCCTTCGATCTAAATCGGACGGCTGAGAAAATATAGGTTAGGAAGTCCAATTAACAAAACGGAGACATTTTGTAGATGTTTGGGGTTGATCCGGATCCAAAGGTGACGACTGCCCGGGTCGGGTTCGGGACAACTCTCGGACGCGCGCGAGGGGGGAGGTGCGGGCTAACGAGAGAGGTTAGGTTGGAACGGGCGGTAGGTAGAGAGCTGTGTAGACGGTCTCGAGCTGAGAGAAGAGAAGAGAGAGACCCGGCGACTGTTTCCGGAGACCGAAAACGTTCGACGAAAAGACCGGCTATAATGCCGCTATAGTTTAATGGTTGGGCTATCAAACGAACTCCGAATGCGATGAAACTTGACAGGCGGTCTATCTACAGTATGATAAGACCACACGTCAACTCTCATCCCATTCCGAGAACATTTTCCAGCCACTTAGAAAATAATATTTCGGACGTGCCGCGGGCGCGTGCAAGTGTGGTTGGGCTCAGAACGGACAACGGAGAGAACTCGGAGAACCCGGATGGATGCAGGTTTTGAAAACATGATGATGCAATGCACAAGATGACATGATAAGATGCGACACGCAAGCAAATGACATGGCAACGACAACGAATAACTGGAAGACACCTGGCGCATCGGTCTCGGGGCGTTACAAGTATAGTACGTACTATAATTTATCAGCGAGATAAATTTGTACAATGCTATGAAGCTTCCAGCTTCTGTTACATGTATCTTGCGTCCAAGGTTGCCCGATGCAAAATTTCATCAAATACAAAGGAGACTAACATGCATGCTATTGCATCTCAATGATTGATAGATCATAGCAAATATGTACTCCCTCCGTTCCAAAATAAGTTTCTCAACTTTGTGCAAACTTTAGTACAAAGTTGTACTACTACTAAAGTTGACACTTATTTTGGAACAGAGGCAGCTAAAGAAAAAAACGATCCATGCAGTCCCTAGACCTTGAGCCGTGAACCCTGACCAGGCTTCAATTTAGTGGCAACGTTTGAGCTTCCTAATAAATGAAGTTTTCAACCTTTTGACCATCGGATCATTTTGTGTAGTTTCACCAAAATCGAGATGAGCATCCCTGTGGCAAAGAAATTGAACAAGCGTGATTAGAATAAGATTACTGTGACTAGTTGATGAGACATAAACTCATCACAAATACAGTACGTAGAAGCCAGTAGAGGTATGTACGGGGCAAAGAAGTAGAGAAATATCCACAGGGAGTGATGTGGGCAGCTGGAGCAGTGGTGCAAGCCGACTGAAAGGGAGTTTTACCTGAGGGACGTAGCTCAACCTTGAGGAGAGCGGCGGGACGCGGCAACTGTGCACGTCGCGGCAGTGAGCAAGGGACGAAGGCAACCTCACCAGCTTTATGAGAGAGAACGGCGGGGACCCTTGATCGGGACGTGGTGACAGTGGGTTTTCACCGTCGGCGACGGCCACCGCATCTACACTAAGCATCCACCCCTTCCCCAAGCAGACGTGATCCGCCGGGATGTTAGAGATGTGGCCACAGTCGTTTTGTGCGAGAGAGTGTGAAGATAGCAACCCCAGGAAGCAAACGTGTAGACTGGCCCGTCCTGACTATGTATATAGTGGAGCGGTTTCCTTTTCTCTCCATATGAACCTATCATATTGCGTACGTGCCACAGAAGAAAAAAAAAACTTTATTTATAAATGATGCGGCACCTACTACTCGTTCTCCTATAACGTTGCACTTGGCATCTCCAGAATATAAACCTTGAGATTGGCTCTTCGCCTCATCGGGAAGTCGAGCAATAATGGTAGTGCAGTATATATCGTTCTGGCTATATGAGACCGAATGAATTGCTGCACGTCCACCACGTGGGCTAGGGTCGAGGGGCGAGGGAGAGTGCTACATCCAGAGCAAAATGAGTGAATCTACACTCTAAAATACGTCTATATACATCAGTGTTTGGAGTATGTACTTGTAGTTCATACTGAAATCTACTAAAGGACATATATATTCCAAACAATATGATATAATCTCTATAACCAAGGTAGTAGGGACGAGGAGTAAACAGAGGGAGTAGTAAATTTTTCTCCTCGTCCTGCAAGCCACCGCGAGCATGGGCGAAGGAGCGGGCGTAAGGCGTAGTAAGAAAGCTTCACCTCATCCTGTGAGCCACCGCGCCCATGGGCGGGGGAGATGGCGTACTAAGCAAGCTTCTCCTCGTTCTGCGAGTTGACGGGACACATCAAAAGTACCCCAGTGTATAGAGCCTTGCCTCTAAGGTAGTCCCCACATGGTTTGCCTCTTTTTTTAACATAACACGTCAAGTCGCAATTTGTTTGTTCACCCGTGGTAGATGATCCTCCCTCCACCAAGTGGACAACCAGTACACGTGCCAAACTACCATGTGGGCTGCCTTTTTCATACAGAAATGAGCTCCACCGTGTACCCGCGCGGGTGTGGTTGGGAAAGAGATGGGAGTACGTGCGTCGTGCATGCACCTCTTCTCTTCGTGCACGTCCCCCACCTACGTGGGTGTGTGTGAGAGATACAAACCGTGTTCGTGAGTGTTTTTTGTTTTTGGGGTGGGGGTTGATTTCGTGAATTATTTGTGGGAACATGTGTCAATGACATCTCAAACAAAATTTTGCATGCAATGTGTGTGAAATGGAGGCCTATCCATATCAGAAATAGAGGGTCGGGCAATCCACGAGAAGAGAGGGAGGGGTCATAGCTATCGATAGAGTCGAAGAGAGGATCAAGTGGGTGGGTGCGAGCTCAATGAAGAGAGCCATCGAAATTGTGTGTGTGTACAAGTCAAATATATAGGGCGACTGGCCTACCGGAACGTTAGAGGGCACACGTCAAGTTTGTGTGTGGCAGGGAGGCATGACTAGAGCGCTCGATGTATCGGTGTGTGTGGGGGGAGGGGGTGGTGGGAGGGGTAGGCAGAGGCCTCACTATAGAGGTAGAACGACTCGTATATGTGTTGAGAAGGAGAGACCCAGCTATGTCTTGAGGGAGATCGGTCAACATCCATACATAACTGAAGGAATGGAAATATGATGGGAGAGAGAGAGGAGAGAGAGAGGGAGGGAGAGGGAGGGAGAGGGGTAGAGTGCTGGATGGGTGATGGAGTTGCTTCTCGAAGATGGTGGGAGAGGCCTACTAACAAACTGAGGGTGGAACTGCAATGTTATCAATAAGATTGGGGATGTGTTTATGTGAGTGCATGTGCGTGATAGATCTGTCGGGACGCATCCATGGATGATGAAGGGGAACCATGTGTTTGGTAAGCAAACCTAACTAGATCGGTAGATCAATTGTTGATTGTCGAAGGAAGGGAGATACACAACTAATGAGGTAGATCGATTGACGTGTGGGTAAAAATGAGTTATAAGGACCTAGCTAGCTATATGTATAGCGAGGGATCGGTCGGTGTACGTCCATTTGTTAGAGGAAAATAAGGCCCAGTGAGATAGATAGACAGAGAGAATGGAGCTAGGAGGTGGTGCAAGAGGCCCAACTACTAGCTAGATAGGGGGAGGAGTGTGCGGTTGTGAGAGCGATGAAAAGGAGGAGATTGAAGGTGTGTTTGTATGTTGTAGGCAGGCATTGCTGGAGAGGTTTATCGATCGGTGTGTGTCGGAAAGGAGTTGTGGAGACTCTGGGAGAATGACCTAAAGAAAAAATGAATGTGCCCGGTGGATAGAATGCCGAGGGAGGGGGGAGGGCGAGGAGGGCATGTGCATGCACGAGAAAAAGTTAGTGGTAGCTACAAAGGGTAGAGGATTGTGTGGGTGTAAGAGACTAACAAAGATCATAATTTGATATGAAAGCGGATTCATATATTTGAATAGGAGATCATAGTGTTTTAAACATTGCATGCATGAATATAGTGGTGATACACGTGTTGTGCACATGTTATACCATAATGTGATAATGCATGGCGTTTGCAACTCACAGCTAAATGCCGAACAATCTAAACCATACTATACATCAAACAATCTCACATTTTATTTGAATTTGTGATAATGTGTGGTGTTTGCAGCTTACAACTAAATATTGAACAATCTAAACAATACTATATATCGAACATTCTCACATTTTATTTGAATTTGTGGTAATGTGTGGTGTTTGCAACTCACATCTAAATACTTGTAGGCGTAGGGGGCGGGGCACCATACATAATGTGATAAACACAGTATACATATGAGACATGGTTTAGATTATGAAGATCTAGCTAGAGCTAGAAATGTAATGTGATTTGAAATCAAAATAAAGTGGATTCAAAAACTCTAGTTCGAGTTCATATAGTATACATAGTTCATATGTAACTCGAGACTAATCATGTGGTGTGCTGTGAAGATAATACACAAATGATGGTTTAACTTGACAATAATGATGATTGTAGATCTTATTAAAACAGAGAAATGAATTCAAATGCTTTTACTTCACAACAATCATTACTGTAGATCTTATTCAAATAGAGAAATGAATTCAAATTTAGTTCATATATTGAAGTGGTAGTATATACATTTGGAATGCACTAAACCATTCATTTGAGTAGTAGGTTGCATGCATTATACACATAGCGAAATATTTTAATTGAACATAACATGAATTCAAAGCTTTGAATGACATTTGTAGGGCGCATTGATTTGGTACAGTACATGTTTGGCTTGTCCGGAAATTTCAACCCGCGCCTTGTTAGCCCGAAATATTTAAGATATATCTTTGTCTCGTTGTGCTCCGACAACTCCCTCCATCTCAACCCGCGCCTTGCTATTCCGAAATTACAACGCGCGCGAAAACTCCCACCTCCTATGAAATCCTGACACGCGAAATGCCCGTGGTACCCCTGAACCGAAAGAACCACCTCAAATCGGTGGGGGTACTTTCATAACTTACCCCACATTTCGGACAAGCGCGTCTCTAAGCCATAGTTCCCCACTGCCATCCCATCCGCCCACCCATTCGTACACCGAGGCTGCGAAAACCCACGACGAAACCCCACACCCTGCTCCGTCCACCACCCAGCCGGAGCCTCTTCCCCGACGACGTCGTCCACAGCAACACCTCGACGTCCCTTATCCACCGTACCGGATGAGGATCCGTCGTCCATCTCATCGTCCCGCCGGTTCAGCCACCCCGTCCTCCACCTCCAATGAGCTGCCCCGACATTCCCCTCGTCTTTCGCGCCACCTCCATTCCCACACCGCCGTCTTCACCTGCACCACCGGAAGAGCATCATCATCACCGTTTCCTCGGATGAAGCTGCGGCCTAATCGGCGCCACCAAAGAGGTTGTACACTAATCGCCGCATTTTCTTCTTGATTCGATCTCACAGTGCTGCCGGCACTCGGTCGCGAGCTGACACGGCGCGGCTCCATCCACGGCAGCGGCGCCGGCCACTTCCTCCACGACGTCGCTACCTAGGCAGCGACGTCCACATCAGTAGGACCTGCTGCTACTTTAGCTCTCGCTCGCGCTGCTGCTCTGCTCTTGCTCTTGGTCCCCTGCCTGGTCTGCTCTTGCTATTGCTCTTGCTCGTGCTGCTGCTCTCGCTCTTGCTCTTGCTTGCAATGCTTCTCTGATTTAGCTACACTTCACTCCGATGCCGCCGGGATGAAGGAAGAACCAGCCGCAGCGGGGAGGGGGCTCGCCGGAGAGGTACCCCACTATCTATCTTAGCGTTCAGGATGGGGGTGGTGGTCACCGTGGTGGCGGGGCGTTGGCGGGGAAGTGGCATGGGGATCACCGGAGAAAAAGCTCGGCACAGGGGGGGACCTAGAGGGATGGCCGGGGCGGGGGCGGACCGGCGGTGGGGAGTGTTTTCGGGGCGGACGGGGCGGCGCACCACCGGCCGCAGGCGGCGGGGGGCTGCTGTTTGGCCGGCTCAGGGGGGTGGAGGTTGAAGATGAACCGTAGGCCCTTGATTTCATATCCAACGGCTGCAAAATTGACTGAGCAGAGATGAAAAAGTCAGTAGACCGACGTGTAGCCTCACCTTGCTTGTGCGTTCAGTTTTGACAGCAAAATTCAGTTTCGACAGCAAAATTCAGTTTTGACAGTTAAGTTTAGTTTCGACTGTTGAATTCAGTTTCGACAGTTAAGTTCAGAGATGAGCGGCTGATGTATTTTACATCTAGCACTTTGTGTTTATGTATTTTACATCATGTATTGGAGATGCTATTAGAATTCCACTCAGGTTAACGTTGTTCGTTGTCTCTCTTGTCCTGCTTCAGCCTCGGCGTCGTACAACTCACCGGAGCTGCTCCAACGACGAAACCCTCCATCACAGCGGAGCAGTACCTCGGGCTCCATCTCCAGACGCCTAAAATATTCTTCCCCTCCTCCGACAGCCAAGTCAGCCGGAGCATCCTCACTGGCCAACCCAATCACGCTGAGATAGACATGACTTCGCCAAAGAGGTTGTACACTTATTGCATCTCTTTTTTACTCTACATGTTATATATATTGTCCACTGAGCACATGGATTTGTTCCTTTAGTGTCTCCTTTAAAGAAAAAACGTAGGAATTTTAATTTTCACTTGTCCCCCTTTTCAAATTCCTATTCATGAAGCACAAGACTAAGAGATAGTAGCATAATAGCATTATAACCGTACAATTTCTTATGGTTTGACTTAATCTCACCATGCTTCTTCGCATCATGTGATCTTCCAATTGTTTTGAATCAAACACCCAGATTGGCAGAAATCCTGTGTTTTCAAATTCTCTATTTTGCACGTGCATTCCTATCCTATTCCTGTCTATTTCCTATCCCTGCATTGTTGGAATCCTCCAATTCAAACGAGCCCTTACAGAATTACTTCTCTTACAGATAGTTGTCAAAGAAAACCTTGCGTGGTATGTCCCGCTCCTGCTGCACCATCGTCCACCCCAGCTCAGCTGCTCCAACGATAGAAGGGTCCAGCACAGCAGGGATCCGGCCTCCAGACTGTCTTTCGCTACCTCAGATCTTCTTTCCCGCCGCTGGTAGCCATGAAAACTGCACTACCATCATCAACCGAGAAGATGACCTCGAGGACTACACGGGTCCGCAAGAGAGGTCGCACTCTTTCGTCCTGCTTACGTTATGCATCGCTTAATATTACATGCTACTTTATTGTCTTGTTCACCGAAAAGACTCTGAGTCAGCTCCAAACTAATGGTCAAACTTGAGTTTTTAAATGGTTGTGGGGTAGATATCGGGGCCACTATCAATAGTATCTATCTACTATCTGGTTAATCTCCGGTGTCTACTATGAGTCTCATGTTGGGTGGGAAACAAACAGTAAAGAAGCCATTATCTGTATTTTTTAACTGAAGCCATTATCTGCCTGCTATTATTGGTTTTGGGTCTATCCACAGGTTGCTACCATCACTCTGGATATCTGCATGCACTCCTTACATAATCTCACTATGTTTTATTCCTATGCATGACAGTTATTATAAACAATGGAACTGAACATGTAGAGAAAAATAGACAAGCCTTGCATGGCAATAAAATTTCATTTAAACGTCGCTCCATGGTAGGCGCAAAGGCAGCCCCCCTCCACACATTTCGGATTGTAATCGAGAGGAAGATATCTGTTCTGAGGGGGATTCGGAAGGAGAAAACAACTCCTATTTACCCCCTGAGGTCTTCGCTCTGACTTGGCATGCTGATGTTGGTTATATCATGCATATGGTGTCTTGCATTGCTTACTTTATACATCAATTATGTCATCTGCTTAGTTTAGACATCCTTTGTGCGAATGCCATCTGTTTAGTTTATTCATCGTTTAGGTGAATTATGCAACGCCATCTTGTTTAGCTAGGCATCATATATGTGAGTTTTGCAATGCCATCCTGCTTAGCCAGTCATCTTATATGTAAATTGTATCAGGCCATCCTTTTTTTTTCGTTACATATTACATTTGTCAACAATGTTATTACATTCAACTGCTCTTCGTGTGCATCTGCCATTTGACACGGTGATGGCAAATTCTGGAGTGAAAACAAGGTCTTCAGAGCAGACTATGCTATCTGACGAAGCACATATCTCGCTGGTTATGGATAGCACCTCAGAGGAGGATTCAGAGACAGATGACTAGTCCTACTCCCCCCCCCCCTCAAGGTGTATGCTCTAACTTGGCAGGGTTATGTTGCTCATATCGTGCGTATGGTGTCTCGAATTGCTATGTCATTTGATTAGTTTAGACATGCTTTGTGTGAATGCCACATGTTCAGTGTCTAATTACCATATATGTGAATTATGCATTGCCATCTTGTTGCAATACATTATATATGTGAATTATACAATGCTATCTTATTGCAAAGGCATTATATATGTGAATTATGCACTGCCATGCTGTTTAGCCAATCATCATGTATGTGAATTATATCATGCTATCATTTTTTTGTATTACGTGTTCCATTTGTCGAGTACGTTTGTATATTCAACTACTCTTCCTGTGCATCAGCCATTTGAAGTGGTGATGGAAGTATCTGGAGTGAAAACAAGGTATTCAGAGTAGACAATGCTACCTGCTGAAGCAGACATCTTGCTGGTTACAGAGAGCTCCTCAGAGGAGGATTCAGAGATTTATGACTAGTCCTATTTTCCCCTGAGGTCTATGCTCAAACTTGGCAGGGTTATATTACCCATGTCATGCATGTTGTCTTGCATTGCTTAGTTTTTACATCATACATGGATTGCCATCTGCTTACTTTCTTACTATATAAATCATATATTTGAATTATGTCATGCCATCATGTTTACATAGTACATACACATCATCTATCTGAATTATGGCATGGCAACCCATTTAATAAAGACATCATATAGTTATATCATCCCATCCTGTTTAGTGTTTACAGTCATCATATATGTGAATGTATGTGAATTATGGCATGCCAACGTATTTAATAAACACATTATATAGTTATGTCATGTCATCCTGTTTACATAGTCTCATATTTTGAACTATGTCTTTCCATCTTTTTTAGTTAGCCATCATAATGTGAAATTGTGTCATGCTATCCTGTTTAGTTAACCATCATATATGTGAAATTGTGTGATGCTATCCTGTTTGGTTAGACAACATAAATATGAATTATTTCATGCCCTCTTTTATTCCCCACTATCCATTGCACCTGTCTATCATACAATGTCTATACTTTCAATTACTTTTCTTGTTTATCGGCCATTTGAATTGGAGAGCGTGATGGCAGTATCTAAGGGAGTAACAACACGGTCTTCAGAAAAGATAGTGCTTCCAGTTGATACAAATAGAAGCATGGTTGTACTTGCCCAAGGACTAGATCCACCACACATAACCCAGACACTCACAGATTTTACCCCTACCCAGTTGGACAGAGAACCAGCTACACCCCTTCTAACCCCAACCCCGGCAGATAGTAACCCAGTTCCAGTTGACACAACACTGTCTCCACCACAGAGCACCCAAACACGAGCAGTTAGTAAGGGAACTGCAGTGCCCAAAGCACGAGGACCACCACTCCGAATCCCAACTCAACACTTAAAGGAGAAGAAGATTTGTTCTCAGGTCAGGTTCTGTAGCTATGGTTCACACTCCTTTGCTCTTGCATGACTGTATTTACTCATACCAACTATTTTCAAATTTGAAGGATGGAATTGAAACTCTAATGGCGCAAGGGGTATGTTTTAAACCTATTTCTTTAACTGGTTTGCTGTTGTAACCTGCTCTATGTTGATTTCAGTTTCAATTGAATAAACAGTTATGTTCTCATGTCATGCACATTACAAGTGTTGTTATTGCTTTACAGTTACCCACACTTATATTTTGTATATTCTGCTTTGTCTTGAACAAATA
Source organism: Triticum urartu (assembly GCF_003073215.2). NCBI lineage: Eukaryota > Viridiplantae > Streptophyta > Magnoliopsida > Poales > Poaceae > Triticum > Triticum urartu. The sequence continues at coordinate 86,522,705 of NC_053024.1, forward strand.
TTATTTGAACTGTGTCTCTATCTTGATTTGGCAACAAAAACTAGAATGATATAGACCATAAAGTGACCATGGTACATAGATATATGTTTGTTTCATGCTGTTATCCTGTCCACTTTACTATTGAAATCATTTACCAAAATGAGTTTCATATACAACATGGTAAACATGTCATGTGTCTGCTTGTTTCTCTTTTAGAATGCAGACAAAATATTGGAGAACAGTACCACGTTATCCAATGGTAAAGGAAGTAATGCAGATAAGGTCAAGATTGTGAGACATCCCTGTTGGTCTCCAAGATAGCTGATAAAAACTATCTTGACGACAGTGAGGGAACCCAAAAGTCCTGTCTTGATGTAGTGTTCGAGTTACTGGCTACTACTGCTGGCACAAGCTCTTCAAACCCGCTGCCTGAATCAGTTTGCCTTCTTGAGTCTCAACTTCAAGTTGAAAGAAATCGATCAGATGTGCTGCGACAGGAAGCTGAAGGACTGAGGAAGTCCCTGCAGAATTCAGATGCATATTTTCTGGTGCAACAGCAAGCACTGGAGGATTTAAGCGCCAAACAACAGAAAGTTAGTAAGCTTGCTAAGCATCTTGCCAGCATTATGGGTACCCAGGATATTGTTTCTTGAGATCTTCTGAAGTGGTTTCAGTTCCGGATTTGTTTTTCTGCAGCGTTTATTTGCGTTGGTCGCCAACTATGACAACCAGTGTATATGATATGCTGCTTTGTTCCCTATATTTGCACCAGTGGCGAACTTTGATGCCCAGTGGATGTAATATGTGTAATAGTCGTGATAGCCTAGCGTCAGTTGCTTGCTTATTTATTTCCTTGTTGTCTTGTTTATTTGTTTGCTTGTAGTCATTGCAGTTCTTTTTCCGCGGTTAGCTAGTGGCTGCAATAACCTATTTTTTTTAAACAAGGCAACAATAACCATGGGCTAATATTTACTGTAGTGACACTGGGCCTCCTACTGGCCGTAGAAACAGTGGGCCTTCTATGGGTCGTAGAAACAATGGGCCTTCTACGGGCCGTAGAAACAATGGGCCTTCTACGGGTCGTATTATCAATGGGCCTTATATGGGTCGTATAATCGATTGGCCAAACATGGGCCAAATAGACGGGCTAGAGTTGGAATCGTCCATTCATGGGCAGACCATAACGGGCCATCGTTAATAGGCCGTATTTGATGACGCTATGAAATCGGCCCAACGCATTAACGAACCACAAATGGGCTGACTGTAACCACGGGCTGAATGTGGCCCACAAGAAGAAAATGACAGTAACGGGCCGTAAGTAAACGAATGCTGGAAATGAGCCCAAGAATAAATGGGCTCTGAGAAGTCGAAAGATAACATGGGCTAGAAACGGCCCAACGGAATAACGGGCCGTTAATGGGTATAAAGTGATACACTGTTCATTACGGGCCAGTTTCACCACGGGCCGTTAATGGGTGTAAAGTGATACACTGTTCATTACGGGCCAGTTTCACTACGGGCCATTAGTAGGCCAAGAGTAACATAGGGCCTCATATGGGCCGAAAGACGTCATGGGCCATACATGGGCCAGAAGTGAAAGCGGGCTAGAATCATATTGGATGGCCCAGATGACGCTACTGGGCCTAATTCGGATAGGGCGTAATGGGCCTTGGGTTAGTGAGTTGTAAATGGGATATATTCGAACAGGCTGTTAACAGGCTTTCCATGGGCCGGCCCGCCAGCTTTTCATCAAGTCAAACGGGCCGGCCTTTTCATAGGAATGGGCCTCTGTTGGGCCGTGCCACGTGTCGACGTATCATAGGCGCCTTCCGTCCAATGAGTGGTTGACATCTGTCCCAATGATGAGCCGACACGTGTTTCCTCCAGCCAATGATGATATTACATGTGGAAAATCCCCATTGGTCGGGGCTGTTAACGGGTTATCGGATCTAAAACCCGACCCGATAGCTTAACGGCGTTCCTTTATGGTGGATGCCACGTGTCGGTCAACCTTGACGAAAGCACTTCTGTGACGCGCGATTTATCATCATGGAAGTGGACACTGCCGTGATGATAATTTTGGTAATGTCATGGAACACTTCTACGACAGCACGGGTATGACTATCTTGATTATGTCATAAATTTGTCATGGATGTACATGCATGACAGAAAACGCGACCTACTGTGACAAACACGTATCATCATGGGAGTGTATTTTTTTGTAGTGGACGGTGGCGGGGTTGTGTGTACGGAGGCGCTGGAACGGGGTGGCGAGGTGAAGAGGATAAGCTCGAGCAGCCTCAGCACGTGCGTGTGTGTTGCTGCTCCTTTGCCACAGTCCATGCTAGGATATTTGGGGCATAGAGCTAGAGAGATAAGAAAAGAGAGTTGCGTGGTTTGAAAATATAGAACCAAATTTTCTTCGCCCACATCCAGCCGCATTCGCCGGATCTGTGTTTTCTATGTACCTGTGTTGTTCTTTGGCAAGCATCATTGTCTTTTTTTACATGTGCATCCAGCCATAGGAATCAATCAAGGAGCAACCATCATGTACGTGCATGTGTTGTTCAGCAGTACTAACACCAGATTTTATGGTTTAAAAAAGTGTCCTCAATTTCAAGTCTGATCTGTTTATACAAGCCTGTGAGCTTGCAGCAAATGGGGTGCTAGGAAGAAGCTTTGTGCACGTTAAGGGTTTAAGGCAAGGGGATCCAGTTTTGCCTCTTCTCTTTGTGATTCCTATGGATGTCCTCTCGAAGATGATGATTCGCGCTACAACCATGGGCGTCTTGAGTGCCTTCACGGGCATTGCCCCTCACCAAGTGGTGTCAATTTATGCCGATGATGTGGCCTTATTTGTCAAGCCACGGCTCATGGATCTCTCACTCGTTCGGTCGGTTCTTACGGTGTTTGGGGAGGCATCAGGTTTGAAGGTGAATTACAACAAATCTCTGGCGATTCTGATACATGGGGACAGTGCGGACAAGGACCGGGTTGAGTCGGTGTTGCAATGCCGCATGGGTACCTTCCCATGCAGATACCTAGGGCTGCAATTGGCCATCAGGTCTCTAACTAGGGCTGAGTGGCATCCTATGTTGGACCAAGCTAAGAGCTTTGCGCCGGCATGGCAAAGGGGACTGATTCACCGGCCGGGTCGTCTAGTGCTAGTGAAATCGGTAATTGTGGCTAAACCGATTCATCACTTCATGATTACGGAGGCTCCTGTTTGGGTGTTGGAAGAGATCGAGCAATGGATGAGGGGTTTGCTTTGGGCTGGCAAGGAGAAGGCCAATGGTGGGCAATGTCTGATTGCTTGGGATGCGGTTTGGAAACCTACTTATCTGGGTGGTCTAGGCGTTCGGAACCTGCAGCTGTAAGGGCTCGCATTGCGGGTGAGATGGGAATTGTAACGTAGAACGGATCCTGAAAGGCCATGGCAAGGGCTGCCAACGATAGAGGATAGAGGTGCCCGCGTGGTGTTTGATAGCCTTGTGAGCATTTCGGTGGGGGAAGGCACTAAGGTTCTGTTTTGGCGAGATCGATGGATCCATGGTTTCTCTGCAAAGGATATTGCACCATTCATTCATTCTAAGGTGGAAACGAGGACGGTTAACAAGAGAACGGTAGCGGATGGCTTGGAGAATGGGAGGTGGCTACGTGATATATCAGGAGATCTCGGCTTTGGTGACCACATGCAGCTCATTCATCTCAACCTAGCTATAAGCACGGTACATCGTGACGTCTCGCGACCGGACACCTTTTCGTGGCCTGCAGACCCATTAGGTCTCTATACTGCTTGGTCGACATACCAATGGCTCTGCCTTGGTGCAGTTTTGGTTCCTTATGCCTTTTGCATTTGGAAAAGTTGAGCTCTGCTCAAGTGCAAAATCTTTGCTTGGTTGGCGGTGCAACACTGTATTTGGACCTCAGATAGGAGAGCGAGGCATGGGCTGCAAGATCGACCTTCCGCAAGCTTTATGTGTCTTCAAGAGGAAGATAATGCAGAGCACATACTAGTCCAGTGTGTGTACGCTAGGGAGGTGTGGCATATCATGTTTGATGCTTTGGGTTTGCAGGAAACCATTCCGGATGCGCAGGATCAACTCTTGGATTGGTGGTTGGCACAAGGTGCAAGATGGAGCCGTGACGCCAAGAGGGGTTTTGACACGGTTGTGATTGCGGTGATTTGGGTGCTCTGGAAGTAGCGTAATGCATGAGTCATCAATAGGACAAACCAGCAGTTGAATGCGCCGGATTTGGCGAGTTCCGTCATTGGAGAGCTGCAGGAGTGGAAGGCGGCCGGACTAGGAGTAGGACGTTTCTCTGGTTTTTGTGAGACAGTAGGCTTACGTTAGCTAGGGGGTGTGTAGGGGTGTTTTCCTAGGGGGTTTGCCTGTATTCACCCCTAGATCTCTTGTACATTGCTTTTCTGCTCTCTTCTATAAAAGTAAGGCACGCTTTTCGCGTGCTCTCGAAAAAAAGCTTGTAGCAAATTTGTTCATGTTGGCTCTTGCTGATTGATGCTGCTCCTTCTCAACCCATACTTGCAGATCCTCATATGCGCGGCCGAGGCGAATTAGGCGAATCGTTGCTGCTCTTGCTGGATGATAACAAGGCCGTGAATGGACTGTTCGTCTGATTATCCGGATGTATTTGCAAGCTGGCCTCCTCCACAAATCAATGTATTTTTTTATCGCGCAATGGTGCAAGGTCGTGTTTGATTCCCTCAGCCTCATGCTATCTTATACTTCTTAATCTTTGAGTTAGAAGGAGAAAATTGGATTTTGTATTATGAGTGTATTGGACATGCTGGAAGTTGCATTAGATTCTTGCAAATAAGGAGATATTCTAGATTTTACTGTCAATGCTTTAATTAGGAGAGATAAAATCTTACATGTTATTTGTATAATTCAGAAGTTAATGAGCTTGAACACTGAAATAAGTAAGGGGTGCTTTCAATTGTAGAAAAAGATTTTTGCAAGGACATCGGAGATATGATGAAATACTTGGAAGAGTGAAGGTATTTATCCATGCCGCATCTTTGCAATTGAATGCTTGCGTCTTTGAGAACAAATCATGGTGCTGAAGTGGCATGTTTTGTCTTTGAAAGAGTTCTTTCTTGAGCAGTACAAGTACTAAGGAGAAATATGTAGTTCATCTAAATTCACAGCAGATTGAAACTATATTGTTTCGATTGGCAACAATGGATCAGACCTATTTTTTGAAGTTAAGATGCAGTAAATTATAGATTTCAGTCTCCTGTGAAATTGTGGTAATAGATCATTTCGATCAATTTTGAGAAGCATCTAAATTTTGTATTTTTCATTACTTACATTATAGCAAACCCATCGTTTGTTTGTCTTGTATATATGCCTGCTGATTTCAGTGCTCAAGAGTCTAGACTTTCGAGTATAGAAGAGTATATAAAGGTGTGCTTGAAGTTGAGCTATTTATTATTGTGTAGTTTTAACTTTAGGACCATGGAAGCGGTCCCTTTTTTATAATTAACTTCATGTGGAAAAGTATTCTTTTCGAGGGAAACAAGGTCAATATTTTGCATTAGTGGTTGGCATTGATAATATAATAACTTCCGCATTTTATACCAGCTAGCAAGACTTCACAGAAATTTGTTAGGGGAATTCCAACACCTTTATCAAATATTATTTTTCTTATTCCTTATTGGTTTTAGACAAGAACAATAGGGAATCTCATTTTTTCTACTGTCGCAGTAACTGTAGTAGATCAACTGCTGGCTCAAACTTCAGAGAAGATGGGCATGAATGAATGTTTTGGTTATTCTTGTGAGAAGTAGATGATTGGGGTTTATGATCTGGAAAGTAACACCTTTATTCTAGATACTGTCCGAGATGACCATCGGCTATGGTCGAGGATCGCTTATGGTAATTTCTATGCCTCAAATTCGTTTTTTCGACTCGAAGAAGGGCATGAGGAACATATGGGGTTGGACTAACGATACTGACAGTTCTTCAGACGATGCAGCAAATGCTTGGGCTGGAATCCATGTAAGAAAAACTGCCTCTCATTGGCTATAACTGCTTCATATTGAAATATTGATTTAGCAAATCAGTGTAGCAACTTGAACCTTGTTTGCTATTAATTTTAGGCAATTCCCAGGACAATTTGGTTAGACAGCCATGGCAAGCAGTTGCTTCCATGGCCAGATGAAGAGATCGAGTCCCTTTGAGGAAATGAAATCAACCATCATGAAATAGAGCTGAAGAAGCGAGGTCTATTTGAGATTAAGGGAGCTGACATTTTTCCGGTGCTTTCCTTTACACAGATAGGCTTGCATATTTACCTCGAAAAGTTTCATGCCAGTAAAAGATGTAGGGTCTTTTGAAGTTAGTAATTATATAAAATTTAACATATTTGGTAACAAAAGGACCGGCATGCTTAGGTGTTCTATATATTTTTCAGAGCAACTATGGCTAATCCAACACATCGTTCTCTTGAAACAGGGTGATGTCGAGTTAGATTTTGAACTGACATCAATCGACAGCGCCGATACTTTCGATCCTTCCTTACTTTTGGACATGGAGAAGCACTGCCAGGAAGAGGTTTATTTGAGATTAAGGGAGCTGACAGTTTTCCGGTACTTTCCACTACAAAAAAAGACACATCCGTGACATTTTCGGCCAAACAAATTTTTTTTCTGCATATGTATGACACTTCTATGATGATAATTGTGACAAAACCCGGTATCATCATAGATGTGGTGGGCTCCTACCTCTATGACAAAAAATCATGACAGGAAATGGGCTTTTCGTCCTGGGCGGGCCGGAGACGCAGCTGCATGACATTCTTTGGGCCATCCATGACGGAAAAAACCGTTGTAGAAGCAAGGGCGAGGAAAATTTCGGAGAGTTCCCGGTTATGGTGGGAGGTCGGGGGCCGAGCGATGCGCGTTTCTCTCGTACACGTACGTGCATGTGTGCGAGGAGTTGGCTCTAACTAAACCCGAGCGAGGCGTTGGGCTCTAACTGAACCCGAGCGATTGCACTGCAGGCTACGCGTTACTGAACCCGAGCGATCGATCGATGGCTGTTAACTGAACCCGATCGAGCGATTCCTTCGCTACTGCTGCTAACTGAAGCCGATCGATGCTGCCTCTGGGATGAACGGTGAGCATTGCAGGGGGTTTGGATGAACAGTGAGCGGTGGCGTTGCCTGTGGATGAACAGGACCCCGTGTTGTGGTGGAGGGCTGGATGAACAGTAGACGGTGGAGGGGTGCTCGTGGAGGGGTGCTTGAACAGGACCCCATGGTGTGGAGGGCTGGATGAACAGTAGATGGTGGAGGGGTGCCCATGGAGGGGTGGTTGAACAGTAGCCAGTGGAGTAGCGCACGGTGGTGGCTGGATGAACAGGAGCCCGTGGAGGCTGGAGGAGGTAGACGGTAGCCCGTGGAGGCTGGAGGAGGTCGACGGTGGAGATGAACAGTATCCCGTGGAGTCCCGTTTTGCCGTACGCCAGACCCCTGTGATGAACAGGACCCCATTTCGACCGTAGGAGGTCCATTTTGTCCGTTTTGCGGTATGCCACACCCCTCTCGATCAACAGGACCCCCGTTTCGACCGTAGGAGGTCCGTTTCGTCCGTTTTGTGGTACGCCACACCCCTCCCGATCAACAGGACCCCCGTTTCGACCGTAGGAGGTCCGTTTTCTCCATTTTGCGGTACGCCAGACCCCTCCCGATCAACAGGACCCCGTTCTGAATGTAGGAGGTCTGTTTCCTCTATTGTTTGGTATGCCAGGCCTTGTTTCCATCGCCTGTTCCGTCCAAGCCCTCCCGGTGAACACAACCATGCATTCCGTTTCGACCCAGCCGGTTGGCTCCCACGCATTCCGTTGCCTCCCGATGAACACGACGCATTCCGTTGCCTCCCCATGAACGCGACGCATTCCGTTGCCTCCCCATGAACACGACGACAACGATGTTTCTCCGTTCCGACCCAGCCATGTACACGAGCCCTGGCCGTACGTATGCGAGAGTAAGCGTTCGAGACCCCGCCCGTATGTACACATACGTGGCCGTATTTTCTTTCTTGCACCCTGGCCATTGTACGTACGTGTACATGCTACGTGCACGCCTCTACGACCCCACGTACGCGCCTCTACTACGACACGTGTGCACCTCTACATCCACCAGTATATATGTACGTACACGTTCACGACCAGAATGACAACGCTACATACGCTTCGACCAGGTGGGTCCCGACAGTCAGGCACTTCCTTGCCTGCGAAGATGTAGTTGGTGGGTCCCAACAGTCAGGGGGCGAATCATTTTTTTTCCCGGACGCACTTCCTTGCGTGCGAAGATGTAGCTGGTGGGTCCAAGCAGTCAGGGGCAAACGGTTTTTTCGTGAAATACGGTGGCCCGTCCGGTGGGTCCCCGCTGTCAGGTGGAGGAATAATTATTTTGCACGTAATAAGGAGGCACTTCCTTGCTATGGCCGTGGACCCAGCTGTCAGCCTCTCCACGTATAGTCCACATCCGATGGAAGCCGTTCCTTGACCACGTTGACCAGGCCGCACCGAGAGCACCAGGGCGGTGGACGACGGTGAGGCCTAGGAAGGGGACTACGCGGAGCCGGGGAATACGTGGCAGTGGATGCCCACGCGTAGAGGGGTACGAGAGTTCACTGGTTCGCTGCGGTGTGAGGCTGCCGTCGCCGCAGAATAACATGGGGTGTGGGTGAGTAGAGGGATGGCTTGGCCAGCGATGGGAGTCGTAGGGGGAGGTTAGGCCTCCGCCGCATCGTAGCCGGCCACGGGAGGCAGGAGCACGAGGCACGACCAGCGCTGGTTTGGGCAGCTGGAGCAAGAAGACCAGAGGTTGAAGAAGCACTATGGCCGTTGGATGGACATCGTACGGTCACTGGAGCTAGAATCGTGCATATTGACTAAGTTGACAAAGCCCTCCGTCCCCGTCAACTTAATAGGCCCACAAGTCAGCCTGCCACTATACTGGATCCCAGCTAACAGGAGGAGTATTCATTTTTTTGTGCGTAATAAGGAGGCACTTCCTTGCGTGCGAAGATATAGCTGGTGGGTCCGAGCTGTCAGTAGCGGTAACATTTTTTTTGTGAAATACAGAGGCCCTTTCGGTGGGTCCCTGATGTCAGGTGGAGGAATCATTATTTTGCGCGTAACAAGGAGGCATTTCCTTGCGTGCGGCCGTGGACCCAGCTGTCGGCCTCTCCACGTACAGTCCACTTCAGATGCATGTCAGTCGTTGACCACGTTGACCAGGCCGCGCCGAGAGCACCAGGGCGGTGGACGACGGCGAGGCCTAGGAAGGGAACAACACGGGAAGACTCGGCAGTTGTTTTCCACGCGGAGGGGAGTATGAATGTACGAGGGTTTACTGGTTCGTCTGCCGTCGCCGAAGAATAACAACAGGTGTGGGTGAGTAGAGGGATAGCTAGGCCAGCGATGGGAGTATTGTGGGGTGGTGAGGCCTGCGCGGCAGCACAGCCGGCCGCGGGGAGGAGGGCACAGGCAGTCCCGCCGGCGCTTGTTTGAGTGGCTAGAGCAGGAAGAGCGAAGATTGAAGAAGCACGACGGTCGTTGGATGGACATCCAACAGTCAGTGCTTGTGCGTCAACTTTTTTTAGGGAAGCCTCAAATCTGTTGAAAACAGCATATAGCCCATCTGCGATTATTTCTAATAATTTATAGCCCATTTGCTAATTCTTAAGGGTTTTTTGGAGCCCATATTCTTTTTGTTAGCATTACAGCCCATATTGTGGCCACGGTTAAAAAATTATACGAAATTTTGCATATTTCAGTGCGGTCCGAACTGTTTTTAATCCCGAAATTTCGACTCACAATTAAACTGATTTTAAAAATAAATGTATATCAATATAAAATCCAACAAATTTTCCACGCATAAAAATTAATGTAATTTAAAATCTCGAAATGAAAAAAAAGATATTTGAAACTAATTGCTGGATTGACGTGTTTTAAAAATGTACATCCCATTTCTCATTACTGATGGGCCATTTTCTCGGCCAGCTGAACGAAAACTCTCCTCGTCTTGAAAGATTTGCAGCCCAACAGGCCTAACAAAGCGACTTACTTGGCAAATCACAAAAAAAACTGGGCTGTGGCCATGGACCCAGCTGTCAGCCTCTCCACGTACAGTACTCTTCCGATGGAAGTCGTTCCTTGACCACGTTGACCACGCCGCGCGGAGAGCACAACGGCGATGGACGACGGTGAGGCCTAGGAAGGGGACGATGCGGAGCCGGGGAAGACGCGGCAGTGGAAGCCTGCGCGGAGAGGAGTACGAGGGTTCACTGGTTCGGCTGCGGTGTGAGGCTGCTGTCGTTGGCGGGCCTGGACAGCGGTGGGAATAGTAGGGGGCGGTGAGGCCTCCGCGGCAGCACAGCCGGACATGGGAGGCAGGAGCATGCGGCACGACCGGAGCTTCGTTGGGCGGCTGGAGCAAGAAGACCAGAGGTCGAAGAAGCACTACGGCCGTTGGATGGACATCGTGCGGTCACTAGAGCTAGAGTTCATATTGACTAAGTTGACAAAGCCCTTTGTCCCCGTCAACTTAGTAGGCCCACAAGTCAGGCTCCCACCAAGGTGGGTCCCAGCTAGCCGGGGGAGTATTCACTTTTTTGTGTGTAATAAGGAGGCACTTCCGGTGGGTCCGAGCTGACAGCGGGGGGAACGTTTTTTCGCAAAATACGGCGGCCCGTGAGGTGGGTCCCAGCAGTCAGGGGGCAATCTTTTTTTCGCAAAATACGGTGGCCCGCCCAGTGGGTCCCTGCTGTCAGTTGGAGGAATCATTATTTTCCGTGTAATAAGGAGGCACTTACTTGTTGCGGCCGTGGACCCAGCTGAGACTCTCCACGTACAGTATACTTTCGATGGAAGTCGTTCCTTGACCACGTTGATCTCGCCGCGTTCCATTGCATGCATGCGTCCATGGGCGTGGTGCATCCCCACTGTCAGCCAATCACGTACAGTCATCTTCCGATGACTCTCGATTGTTGACCATGTTGACCACACCGTGCCGAGCGCACCCAGACTTGAAGGACCCGGAGATGGGGAAGACGGGGCAGTGGAGTCGTAGATGGAGAGGAGTGGGAAACTTCACTGGTTCGGGTGCGCGGCAGCACAGCCGTGGTGCCGCCCACGGGAGACAGGAGCAAGAGCAGAGGTTGAAGAAGGAGCACGGCTGTTGGATTAACATCCAACGGTCCAGCTGCTAGAATCATTTGTTGATTAAGTTGACAAAGTCGTGCGTACACGTCCGCTTAGTAGGCCCACAAGTCAGTCACCAAATCTGACGGGTCCCAGCTGTCAACGGGATGAATAATTTCTTTCACAAAACAAGGAGGCACTTCCTTCCGTGCGAAGATACAGCCAGTGGGTCCCAGCTGTCAGGTGGAGGAAACATTTTTTCAGCTTAATAAGGAGGAACTTTCCATGCATGCGACCATGGACCTCGTGGGTCCCAGCCGTCAGGCTCTCCACGTATAGTCCTCTTCCGATGACTGTCGTTTGTTGACCACACCGCACCAAATGCACCAAGGCGGGGGACGACGGCGAGGCCCCGGACGGGAACGACTCGGAGATGGGAAAACGCGGCGTGGGGCTGTAGTCTGTGGAGAATAACAGGACATGTCGAGGGGTGGAGGGATAGCCTGGCCGGCGGTGGGGTAGCGCTTCGCAGCTATGCATGCTAAGCAGAGCCGCTAGCCGCCGGAGGCCGGACCAGGCGGTCCCGGCGACGCTGGAGGAAGAAGACGAGATTCACTACAAGAATCCTGTTAATACATGACAGTTTCAGTCTGTCACAGACCTCTACAAAAATGTCATGCAAAGGTATGTGTGACGGATTTAAAATCCGTCATGTATATGGCGTCATAATTTGACCACCGTACACTCCATGACGGATCATTGAAAACCGTCACCGACCATGACGGATCTTGACCATCATGGCTATAGTGCTCATAACGGCGTTAACTTCCGTGCCACATCATCATCTGACATGGATCTGACATGGCAGCCTGTGTAGTAATCAGCCCATCTAAGTTTTGGCCCACTAAATTTCAGCCCTGTCCAAGAGTGGCGGCCCATATAGTAATCAACCCAATTATAATTTAAGCCCATTAATTTCAAGGCCCACTAATTTCATTCCAAGAGATTCACGCATCTCTCATTTTCCATGGAAAATTTACACCAATAAGAATTTGACAGAAAGTATATGCTCATGTCATTAGAGAAAGAAAATTACAACAACATATCCAAAAATACACCTCTACAGGAGCGGAAAAAAGACCCAAAAAAACATTAATTTTACAAGCATGTGCCGAAGAACACTATCCTACTCTACAACCATGTAACGCCCTCGATGCGGCTATAGCTCCCACGTGTTGAGGCACGACTTAGAGACATAACCGCATTGAAAGCAATGTCGCAAGTCAGGCAATCATTACAACATCCCATGTAATATATAATAAAAGGGGGAAGAACATAGTTGGCTTACACTCACCACGTCACATCAAAGTACATAAATAACATCCATCATACAAGCACTCATGGCCCGACTACGGCGCCAAAATAGAAGAGAACCCAACATGCGACAAGGCCCTGAATCAAACCCCAACTAGGCACCGCTACTGATCATCGGGAAAGGAAACATAATAACGCTGAGAGTCCTCGTCGAACTCCCACTTGAGCTCGTACTCGTCACCTGGAGCGGAATCACCTGGACCTGCATCTGGAATTATAGTATCTGTGAGACACAGGGACTCAGCAATCTCACACCCTCGCGATCAAAACTATTTAAGCTTATAGGAATGAATAAGGCAAATATATGTGGAGCTGCAGCAAGCGACTAGCAAATATGGTGGCTATCTTATACGCAAAAGAGAGCGAGAAGAGGGGGCAAAGCGCGAGCGAGAATCTAGAAGAGCAACCTGCGCAAGCATAACTCCAACACCGTGTCCACTTCCCGGACTCCGCCGAGAAGAGGCCATCACGGCAACACACTCAGTTGATTCATTTTAAATAATTAAGGTTTAAGTTATCTACAACCGGACGCTAACAAATTCCCATCTGCCCATAACCGCGGGCACGGCTTTCGAAAGTTCAATCCCTGCAGGGGAGTCCCAACTTAGCCCATGACAAGCTCTCACGGTCAACGAAGGAATAGACCTCCTCCCAAGACGTTCCGATCAGACTCGGTATCTCGGTAACTCAAGACACTTCGACAGGTTAAAACAAGACCAGCAACACCGCCCGAATGTGCCGACAAATCCCGATAGGAGCTGCACATATCTCTTTCTCAGGGCACACTCAGATTGTCCTAGGTACGGGTAGGCCAGCCCAGAGTTGCCCCTGGTGGCCACCGGTAGCTGACAGGTGGACCAACACTCAGAGGAGCACTAGCCCGGGGGGGGTAAAATAAGATGACCCTGGAGTCTGCAGAACCCAAGGGAAAGAAAAGGCTAGGTGGCAAATGGTAAAACCAAGGTTTTGCATTGCTGCAAAAGCTTTAATCAAGGCGAACTATCAAGGGGTTCCCATTATAACCCAACCGCGTAAGGAACGCAAAAATCCGGGAACATAACACCGATATGACGAAAACTAGGGTGGTAAGAGTGGAACAAAACACTAGGCGAGAGGCCGAGCCTTCCACCCTTCACCAAGTATATAGATGCATTAAGATAACATGGAAATATAATGATATCCCAACAAGTAAATAAATGATGTTCCAACAAGGAACGGCCTCCAAACTTCACCTGCAACTAGCAACGCTATAAGAGGGGCTGAGCAAAGCGGTAACATAGCCAATCAACGGTTTGCTAGGACAAGGTGGGTTAGAGGTTCAACATGGCAATTGGGAGGCTGACAAGCAAATGGTAGGCAGCGTAGCATTGGCATAGCAAGAGCGAGCAAACTAGCATAGCAAAGATAGTAGTGATTTCGAGGGTATGATCATCTTGCCTGCACAGTTGTCAGAGTTGACTGGATCCTCACAAGCAAACTCAACGGGCTCCTCGGTAGTGAACTCGTCTCCCGGCTCTACCCAACAAGACAAACAAGAAACAAGGATACAATCAACCACGTGCAAGACCAAGCAATATGATGAAATGATGATATGCTATGCGGGATGCCATGCGGGATGCAAAATGCAAGATATGACAGGAAATGCATGAACCTGGCCTCAACTTGGACTTCCAAGGGTGCCACTGGATAGAGGGGATGAAATTGCTTGAAAACGATATAAAGATCATTGGAATCGGAGTTACGGTTTGGAAATGGCAAGCGTTTTAAGATATGACACCGGTCTGCGATTTACAGCAAGTAGGCATCTAAACGCAACGAAATGAACATGCTACAGCCACCAAACATGACAAAAAAATACATGGCAGGGATGCCCACAAGATGCTTAACAAAAGACTAGCACTGAGACACGGCCAATTCATCCATTAAGAGGTTCAAACAAGCATGGCAAAAACGCAAATGCAAAACAGATTCCAGACTTCGTGAAATTAACACTTGTCTGAAATTTCAGATCACGATGCTCTCTTCGGAGCAGCAAAACAATATGATACATGACCTGAACATGACAAGTAAGAACGTGGCATCGAGCTACTCAACAAGCTTAACAAAAGACCCAAAGTGACCTGGGGCCAAAAGGGTTCACAAAATATATTAACAGGCACACGAACATAGCTAAAACACAATCAGTTTTCAGACTTAGTGAAAACTGAGACATGCTGAAATATAACTCACGAAGGCATGTAAACGAGCTCGATGCACTCACCATGGTGCAAGTCACAGCAAGGCAAGCATACATCCATTAAGAAGGCACAAAATAAAAGCTAGACATGGCAAGAACAATGGCATAGCATTCACGGATCAACTACAACAACATCGGCAAAATCGCAAACAAGTTGACGATCTGCCCAGATTCACCACGAAGCAAAAGTAGAGCTTGATTGACTCAAGCTATGTTGCCCCATAATTGCAAAAAAAGCCATGTATGGATAGAGCATAACATGATTAACAAAACTCCTCTACTGATCATCCTCAAAAGAGGCAGGGATCACTAGCAAACAAGCTGAACATATGGCATCAAGAACTAAAATATCCCAGACTTAGTGAAAACAACTAAGTCCCTGAAAACAGATTTACCGGGTGCCTCACTTTGCAAGCTTGCACAAGTCACCACACACATCCTAAAAATGCATGGGTTGCACCTCTAGAAAGAAGACAAAATGCTTAACAAAACATATGAAGGACTCACAGGCATAGCATGCACACAATAATCATGGCAAAAATGACAAAAGTCTAAGATGAACTAGCAGATCTGATAATTAACTCACGAAGTCTCCTTCTAACAGCATTTTGGGCATCAATATGAACTCAAATGAAAATGATGCAATGGATTGAAATGATGTACTCGTCGAGACGAAGATTTTCATATATCATATGCCCAAATCGGAGCTACGGATGCAAAGATACGGCCGGTCAAAGTAGGCATAAAAACTTAACGGAGAGAGGCAAAAGTCAACCCTAGGGTTTACTGTAGCACAGATCTGGATCGCGTGGGCGACACTGTTCACCGGCGACACGGAAGCCGAGGACGGCCGGCGACGTTGAGGAAGCAGCCGGCGGGGGAAGGCCGCCGGACGGCGAGGGCGAGGCGGGGCCGAGGCGGCGGAGGCAGGCGCGGGCGGCGGGCGCCGCGGCGGCCGGCGAGGGCGGTGGCGTCGCCGGGCGGTGAGCGGAGGCGCGGGCGGCGGGCGGTCGGACCGCGACGAGGTGGCAGCGGAGTGGCGAGCTCCTGGCGCCGGCACCGGGGAAGAGGAGGTCGGGCGCGGGCGGCGGAGGAGCCGGTGGAGGCGGGCGGCGGCGTGGGCCTCGGGGGCCGGCCACGGGCCTCCCGGGCCTGGCGGCGGGGATGTGGGCGCACGTCCACGTGGCGGCGGCGGATTGGCCGGAGGCGGCGGGGCGGACACGTCCGGCCCGAATCGGACGTGTCCGTCGGCGGGTGGAGCGGCGGATCAGGAAAAATTAGGGTTCCGAGGGGGAAGATGATCCGAAAACGGGGGGGGGGGCTATTTATAGGCATAAGTGGAGCTAGGAGAGTCCAAATGAGGTGCGGTTTTCGGCCACGCGATCGTGATCGAACGCTCTAGGACATGGAGCAGAGTTTGGTGGGTTTTGGGCCAAATTTAAGGGGTGTTGGGCTGCAACACACACGAGGCCTTTTCGGTCCCTCGGTTAACCGTTGGAGTATCAAACGAAGTCCAAATGGTACGAAACTTGACAAGCGGTCTACCGGTAGTAAACCGAGGCCGCTTGGAAAGTCTCGGTCCAATCTGGAAATGTTTAATCCCCACACACGAAAGAAAGCTAGAAATGACCACCGGAGGAGAACGAAGCGCCGGAATGCAAAACGGACAACGGGGAAAATGCTTGAATGCATGAGATGAACACGTATGCAAATGCAATGCACCTGATGACATGATATGAGATGCATGAAAACGAAAACAACACACGGAGACAAAGACCCGAACCCGAGAAATAAATATAACTTAACGCCGGAAATGGCAAGAGTTGGAGTATAAATTGGGAAAGTTATATCCGGGGTGTTACAAACCAGCACCACGCCCACAAAGCGATGGCCACTCTTATCAGGCAGCCACACACCAACTAGGGGTCATCCAAGCAGCAAATCCACCCGTCCATGCCAAAGTTGTCAAAACGCATGTCTTTCTTGTTGAAAATGCTCCCATAACCAATATCTGCCACATGATGAAAAATATGTCGCGTTATAAAATATTACAGCCAGTAGGTTAAACTACAAGTAGCTTACTATAGATTATCAAGTTCTATATTTTTTCACTCCCAGGATGCAAAGTAGTGCAACAAATTAACCAAGGTGTGAAAAGAAACAACTGGTGGCAACAAAAAGAAATGATGAGCATACATAGACCAATAGAGTTGGAAGTAAACTCCGTTTTTCTTATTTTAAACAATCACCACAATAAACTTGATAATGCAACCCAACTGAATAATGTGCATTAATGAAAATACCTAGCCATTGTTTCTCATCTCAAAAGGTAAAAAGAATGAAACAATTCCATGATGATTATGTCTTGATGGAATATGTGTCCTATCTAATATGATACTCCACAAGAAAAAGATCTGGCATATGTGGCTTACGATTAATCTAGATGAAAAGACATTTGTAAGATAGTCCTATAGACAAAAATAGTCCGACTACATATACAACAGATATTGTGTAGAAGACATAAAGGATTGGATCAAGTAGAAGTCAGTTTTTGTATGTATTATTACACATATAAAAATAGTCCGACTAACAATTTTTGGCATCCAAACAAAAATATATATGCAATACACATCGACTAACAATTTTTTAGTTCCAGCCTACTTATCACGTAGTACATTTTCTCCATTTTCAATGAGAAAATACTATTACAGTGACCTACATATATTTGTAATAGAATCTGACCTACATATATGAATGTTTTATCATCTCTCAGTTCTTTTTAATTCACACACACCAGGCTAAACATCCAAATTTATAGTTATTTCCAATTAATAATTAGACGGTGTTTCAGTTAAATAATTAGGTTTTTTCTCAAGTACTACATACACGCATCTGCAAAACAAGTCGATTCTGGCAAGATATAGAGTCACAGCTGAATTTATATCTAATAGGTTGAAGTTACCAAATTAACTCCCAAAAGATCTGTACTAAAGCAACATGAAGACCTGTACATCTTAGATTTTTTTAGCTATATCATACTATGGATTAGCATTAGCTTGCCTTGATTAAATTATGTGTAACAGTGCAAGAGAACCAGATCCACATAAGCATCGGCAACTAACAAACCTCACATGTTCATCTAAGCAATTGAATTCACCACTAAACTGAACAAAAACATGATTTGTATTTAGATTGCAGGTATCATCCAGATTTGGGCGTAAAGGGGGGAGATGGGAGAAGCTCACCACACTAGGAGGGCAGAACGCAGCTGTCAGTGAGCTCGTCCATGTGCTGTAGGATAGGAGGCCAAGGGGGTGCTGGACATGCTGCTCCACCTCCTCCGGCGAAGAGAGCTCGTTGGGGACAGCCGCATCAAGGAGGAGGATGTCCTGTACACCATTGGATGGGTGGAGAAGGCAGTAGTCATTAGTAGCATAGAAATCAACCCTAATAAATAGTACAACCAAGTACACCAAGTAACCAAAAGACATCATTTTGTTGCTTCGTATGTTACCTCCAGTGCTTCAAATTATTCAGCAAGTCCTTTGCGTGTTTGTTTACCTGTAAATTGTTGAGTGCTGGTTGTAGAACAGGTCCTAAGTCTATATCATATATGCTATTTTTTATCTTTATATCCAGCTACAACTATGGTTCAGAATTTGATATTATGTAGCTATGTAGCTAAAGAGCAGCTGCAATAACTTATCTACACACTGAGCTTCTGTACATAGGCTACACAATCAACTTGCCATATAAAGTCAAGTCAGATTTGATATTATGTAGCAATGTAGCTAAAGAGCAGCTGCAATAACAAATTTTCAGGATATAAAATGTTAATCCTTCCAATAGGTAGTATATTCCAAGGTACTGATGTTACGTAGACACTAAAATTTTAAAATACTAATTCTTCGAATGAGAAGTATATGTCAAGGACTGGACTGCAAAGCCAAATCCATCATGATAGCAGAGGTAAACATTACAGGGGAAACACAAACTAGTGAGCTACAGGCCCAATGAACTACACATACACGCGGATGTATTATTATCTCACAGAGTACATTTGCACGAAAGAGATCATCTTTTTTCTTTTTATAAAAATGCAAGACTATAGTTAATGGAAGGCAAGTCATTTACCCAATGCCAGCACGTGTTGTGTTACAAAGATTTGAGATTTCTACATACAAAAATGCATGCTCGGCAGTGTGCACTGTGAAAACTGTATGCTGCTGCTACATTTAACTATGCCTACAACTCAACCCATAAATTACTTGAGCACTAATTGTTATTTTTATTTGAAAATATTCTATTAGGTTGAGCACGGTCGTGCACCTACATCCAGTCATCCACACTAGCTAAGCAATATCAACAATATAAACAAATCCACACAGCAGCAGCACCAACGCAAGAGATGATTGGTACTTGACCAGCAAGCATACAGCAGCAACCAATCGATAGAGAGGAAGAGGGAGCGAGCAGGGGAAGAACAACCTGGGGACGAGAAGCTCGCGGTGGAGTAGCTAGGCGGCGAGGTCAGGGAAGGAAATCACCCAACCTCCGTCCGGCCATGGTATTGAGTGCCTCACCTGCGACCAACCAGAGCAGTAGGAAAACACATCAACCATGGAGATCCATCTATCGATTTAGGGGTGGGATTGGGAACCGGAGAGGCGGTACCGTCCGGGATTAGCGCCATGGACCACGCAGAGAAGGAAGAGGAGGCCAACCTTGGCGCAGAACAACATAGAGAAGGAGACAACCTTTGGCTCTGCTCGGGCGGATCTGGAAGCAGCGCCGCAAATCGGGAAGCGCCTTGGCCTGCTCATTCTGGTGGCCGCCTAGTTTAAGGAGAGAAGGTGAGAGCAGGGGATGGGGGAGAGGGCGGGGTCGGTGGCGGTGGCGGTTGGGGAGGGGGGCACCGAGGTTGCCGGTGGTGGCGGCGGATGAGGGAGAGGGAGATGGATAGGGTTGAATTGGGGGATGGAGGATGGAGAAGAAGATGGGGAGCAGCGGTGGTGGAGGCGGTCAACCACCGTTGGGCCATGTGCCTACCGTGTTATCTGAGGGAGTCGACGGTTGTGATGCGCGATCCGCGAGAAGGGTGGATTGACCAATCAGGATTCAGCATACGCATCACACCGGATACATGCCACATCAGCACGAGTCATCGGTGACGGTCCTGCTTAGGTCCACATGGTCTGTCCATGACGTTTTCCATGACAGTCTTTTATTGTCCGTCATAATGGGGGATCATTTCATTGGCCATTCGCATCTTGTTGATCCGTGACAATTTCTGTGACGACCCGGAGGGACCGGTGCTGTATCTGTGATGGTTTTCAGGAACGTCACCAGAATTCCGTCATGGATTAACAGATTTCTTGTAGTGATTGATGGTGCATGCCGGCCGTTGGATATAAATCCAATGGTTGTGGATGACACAATCATTTGTTGACACAATCCCTGCGTAGGCTTCGACCTATTGGCCCACATGTCAGCTTGCAAAAATGTGGCATATATTTAACCCATGATTTCTAGAATATACAGTCCATTTGCTGGGTTGTGTGAATAAATAATTTCCGTCAATCAGGCCCATTTATATTCTCTAAGAAATCCCAGCCCATTTGCACTTCCTTGAAATACACGTATTAGGTGGGCTCGTTATATATATAATTTTATGTTAGAAGGAGCAATTAATATCAAAGAATGAACCGGAGAGGCACATTATATATATATATATATATATAATTAAGAAATTAGCGAGTTATTGCTCAAAATAAAAATGAGCACGTTATTATTAAATTGGTTCTTAAAATCTTCGCAAGCTTTTGTACGCAATCACCAGGATTTTCCTTGCCTGTGAGTCAAAAACAACCAGGATTTTCCTTGCCAACTTCCGTTAAACATTTACTTTTATAAGTTAACAACACGTGGCATGTTTTTATAATGTATATATAAGTCTCTATAAAATATACGATAATAGTAATGATATAAATATATATAATGTGGTTAGAAGGGACAACATAAATTGGACACAGCATTACTTTTATAAGAGACCTGCGTTTTATACCCCATAGTAGGCATACTAACAAGTTCACACACAAATACAACAGAAAAGGTAAACATTCATATCAAACTCAGGATCACAGGACACGTTCATATTCACAGCCAACATTCACTATCAAGAACTCAAAAGATTCATATATACACAAGCTCAAAATATCTATGGATCCAAATGATTGATAGATCACACGACAATATTCATACATAATTCACAAAAAGATTCAGATATACACATGTTCAGTATGTTTATGCATCCAAATGATTGATATCATAGCCAATATGATCCATGGACGTACTTTAATTACCTAGGGTACAGACTGGTAAATGGTGTTCAATCGGAGGTACTTCTTGCTAAAATTAGTTCTTGTACGAGTAAACTTTCGAGTACATAAGAGGCAGCACAGACAATCTGAACTTTTCTTGTAGGTTTATCCTCAAATAGTGGCCTCGTGCCGAGGGAGGTTTGAGCAACTTGGCCACTACTTTCATCCAACTAGTTTACTGGCTCATCTTGGTCCTCTATCTCGCCAAAATTCTACATTGCAGACGAGAAAGGAGGCGGTTGAGAAAATGAACCACCCAAATTTTTTGTGCAGTTCAACTGAAATGGAGAATCCTTGGCGTGCAGACTAATAAAGTGCCAGATGAATAAACATGTCAACCAACTTGTCTGGAATCTGTAGACTGCATACCATATAGTTCGCTACCATATGTGCCGATAACCAAAAGGCACAAGTTGGGACCAAAGACTGGACTGCTTTTTTCTGGGCTATGCACCAAGCAATATTTTTGGCGTTCACTCTCCTAATACTTGGAGTTTGACAATTGGTTGATGTCTTTGATACTCCAATGAATATAGGCACTTCTTGTCAGCATCGATGCTTGTCTGAGTGAACTTTGGAGTACATAGCAGCAGCATAAGTACCTGCACATCTGATCATTTTCTGCAGTTCTACTGAAATCACCCGATGTAATGATTTGCCTGCAAGTTCAGGCTCCAAATTACTCCTTTATCACTACAAGAAATATCTCAACTTGTGACCACCACTATTGGTCATTGAATGGTCACAAATTCCATTTGTGACCTTTTTGTGACCAAAAACATAAGTTCAAAAGCTGGCCGTCATAAACTGACTATAGCGACCTTTCTTCTGGAATGGTCGAAGACGTTTACGACCAAAATACGTCTACTGTGGCGTTTTGGTCACTAGCAACCTCCCCAGGCCACCTAGGCATCCAGCGTGGCAATCTGACGTGGCACAAGATTCAGCCCGGTCCAATTCGGCGTTTTACATGGGCCGAGCCCATTAATTCAGCCCATTTAATTTATTTTTTCCCTGTGCTTTGATTAGCTAAATAGGCCTGGCCGAACAATCAGGACTTTTTTTTGAGATGCAGTCTTTTACAATCCATTTTTTTGGGGCCTCAACCCTTTTAGAATCTGAAATTTATATTGCTCTTTTTAGAAACAAGTCCAACATAGTTTGGGCCATGGCCTTTTTAGAGCCCAAGTATTGAGTGCAATATAAATTCTGGACAGGGCCTTTTTACAATCCAATAGTGGGCCAAGCCCTCTTTTATTTACAACCAACATTCTCAAATCAGTATAGTAACAGTACTTCTTTCCCACAGTAATAACACAAGTATAGAAAACTTTCTGACACAACTTCATCTCGCATAACATTAGACAGACCGACACATATCAATAACTTATCTCCTATGTTCACAAATACATAACTTCTATCTCACAAAACATTATACAAAACTGTATCTTGCAGGTTGAAATCACATAAACTTTATCTAACAGGTTCCCCGCAACAAAAGATGATCACCATCATCTCTTAATCAAGATGCAAATAACCTGCACATTCAAAAAGAAAGAGCAATATGTCAAAGAGAGACAAACAAAAAATAGAACAAACAAAAATTAGAGACTTGCATCAAGTAGACCTGATGATGTACAGATAGTAACCAAACTAGCATCTACTTTGCCCGAGAGATAGCATGAAGCAGTTTTGATGCCATTTATGCATTATTTCTGAGACTAGCAGCAAAAAATACATAGGATGCCAAACAGCCGGCAACAGCTAAGATCGGTTAGTTGTTGGCTACCACCGATGGCGAGAACTAAACGAGCAGGTTAGATTCATTGGGCTGGGTTGGATTGGATTGATGCTGATAAAGTGACAACAGGAAGGTAATGAGCACATACAACTAGCTCTAGTATACCGGCATGCATGAGCACTTGTTAATATTTATATTCATCACAGCAACCTATAACCACCTACGCATACAAATCAGAAAGCACACATATATACTGAACAAAAGCAACGGCCATGAATAGATGACTTAACAGTTCATGTTTTTTAACAAAACAAGAGTGGACATCTCATAGTGAGTCTAATACAGCTACACTAAGCAGAGAACCACATCAAGACATGAAGAGTAAGCCATCACATTATAGGATGATTGGACTGCATACCTAGTCGTCCTTGAGGTAGAGGTCCATCTTGGTACCCCTGCCGAGCTGCTCCCCAAATGTATCACGAGTGACGGTGAAGGAGCTACCGGCCTAGGACTCCCACATGTACTGCCTGTCGTTGATGTGCTTCATGGTGACGACGACCCTCTCGGCAACAAGGTAGGCAGAGTAGAAGCCAACACCAAACTGCCCAATCATGGACACATCGGCGCCGGCGGCGAGGGCCTCCATCGGCACCGTACTGATCTTGTCCAAGGCCTGCGAAAATCACACCGGCAAACACACCACGTCAGCCCAGGAACAAATCTCGCACGCCACGAATCAAACCGCGGGTCAACGGATCTGGCTCGACAGAATCTAAAGCCTGGCATAAAATGGCCAGTGTAATTAATGGCCAGTGCTGCCAGTATTGAATGTACCACATCGGAAAGCTTTATATAGTACTACTATGTAATTGATATGCAAAAGAAGATGCATCTCCCATGTTCAGCAATCAGGATCAACCATGAAGTTTCTACTACTCCTACATCATTTTAGCTAATCATTTAAGATGATCATTTAAGATGCTAATGTTTACTTGTCAAGTACTGTTATTGTTACTCTAAGATTTTAGCTAAGTAAATATAAAGATAAGAAGACACTTTGCCACCAATATTTTGTGACATCTGTAGAATTCTTACCTCATAAACATGCATCAAATGTCTATCTCAAACAAGTATACATACTAATCATGTTTAATTAGGCCAGCAGCACAAAACAACCAATTATATTGCCTTATAAGAAGCTATTTGCATAAAGTAGAGAACTGCAAAACAAGCTATTAACCATCCTACTGGTAGCAAGGACATAAAGATAATCACTTAATAAGATAAGAAGCAGACATGAATCACATAACTATGTACAATTCAATATCCCAACTGAGAGTGAACATGTATTAAACATTTCCTGCATTTCAATACATGCATGACAGATTCACAGTATAACTATATATAGCTGTACAAACATGCATGAATAGGAAAGCAACCAAACTACAAGAACATATAAGGAAACAGAGGGAATCACTATAACCTATGGAGTGACAAGCACATATATGAACTCAAAGTAATGCCCAGCTCGCGCATATATGAGTCGTGCCGTCGAGTCCCGCAGCCACCAACTCGCGTCGCTCGCTGCCGCGGTCACCACCTTGGTCGTCGACACGGCGGTGCTGCCAGACCTGCAAAAAACAAAGGAGGCGTGAATGGACATCACACTTTCCAACTAATTAACTATAGCTTGCTACAGAAACATTTCGTTATAAAATTCGCTCAAATGGAACCTTGGAAACACCCTTTCCCAAGTAGTCAGATCCACCGTCCCTCAGTTCCAAAGCTTCATAAAGACCTACAAAAGAGGGATGATTCAGACAAGATTAGTTCAACAAAAATAATAAAATAACATTCGGTAAATAATGATACAAATAAGAGTTTGGAACAGGATACATTTTGGTGAAGTGTCTGTCAGGGAGAAGTGATTCAGAGTTTCAAAGTGAAGTTGTTTCTGAATACTAGTAGTGTAATTACTAATTAGCTAGCTAGATGTGTGCATGAAAGCTACTGTTCCTATTGGGTTGCAGCTTGTACTAGTTAGCTAGCTAGCTAAGGACTTGATAGTATTCTTTTTCCAGATAAAGAGCTGATGCTACTAGTCTAATCACACAGTTTTAACCAGATTAGAGCAAAGACAACACACCAACGGCAGAACCAAGACCAAGTCTCGGCAATCCAATAGGAATCTCCGGAGCTCCATATATCACCACACACACAGCCACGCACCACCTGGCCGCCCCCATCGCAAGTTTGCAGCACACCACCGCACCCGACATTGCAGCAAGCGCGCGCGCTCACGCACATAGCACCGGTGCAAGGTCATGGGGGGCACGCAGGTCATACCTATGTGGGCATCGGTACTCGTCGCAGTAGAGCACGAGCTGGCGGTCAAACACAGTGAGCATGAGCTGGCGGTCAAACACAGTGAGCACGAGCTGGCTGTGTGGGTATCAGCTTCCCCTGATGATGGAATTACGCAAGTCCAAAACTCAATCAAGAACTGTAATGGTATATGCAATGCAGCAAACAATAATGTTTTTTTCATTCAGAAGTTGAGATGTCCCTATGACTCGATGGTGTCATGATTCTAAGCGTGGAATTGCAATTCTAAGCAAGCCTGGAGTATGATAGTGGTACATGAAAGTATGTAGAACAGCAAGAGTAAACACTAGGAATTAGGGATTTTAGGAGTAAGCAATTGTGTTCATCGAGAGACCGTAGCGAGCAAGCATCAGAGGGCCCAAGTGAGACATGGCGTTGTCACGAGCTTAGTGGCAAGTATTGGAGGTGAGGGACAGAGAAGGAGAGGAAGAGGAAGAGGGTACCTTGAAGACCTCCATGTCCATGCCATCGTCAAGCGCGGGGTTCTGTCCCAGCCGAGCGGCACCCAGGCCTCTCATCATGTGGAAGAGCGGCGTCGGAGGGCGCGGCTGTGTGTCGGTGGAAGACGGCGGAGGCGTCCACTACAAGCATCACCGTCGCCTCGCCGGCGCATCGCATGGAGATCGTGGAGCACCGGCACCTGACCTGCTCGATCTGGATGCCCCAACACCGAGGGAGATAGGGTGAGCAGAGGGTGGGGCGGATGGATCTAGGAACGCCAGGTACATGAACCACTCGGTGTTCTTGTTCAGATCCGGCGGGGGCACCGCCTGTACGTACCGGCGCGAGCGTGCTGCGGGGCGGTGACTCCTCCCGTCCGGCTCGTCGTCGCAGGTATGGAGATAGGGCGAGGGGATAGGGGCGGCGGCGGCAAGGTCGCTGGTGATGGAGCATGGCGGCGGTTGTGGGTAGGGTTTGGGGTGGGGCAGAGAGAGCTGTGGGCATGGCGGATCTGACGGCGCCCACCTCCTCGATCTAGGGGCCCCGCTGTGTGATAGAAGGTGAGGGGAGGTGGAGAGGATCGGGGGCAGAGGGCGGATGTCGCCGGTGGAGTGGAGGTAGGCGGCGGCGGGGGATGGGTGGGTGGGTGCGGCGGATGTGGAGGAGAGGAGAGGAGAGATCCTGGGGTGGGAAAGGAATGGATAGATTAGGTCACGGTTGGTCTGGGGTCATGGGGTGGCTGGCTCGGGATGGTTGGATGGACGGGTGGATGGACGGATGTACGCCATGTCATCGATCCATTCCTTAGCTGATTCCACCAATAAGAATTAAGGTTATGTAAAAGATATGTTGCTTTTTCTTACAGTTTTTATCCTCTTATTCAGGGCAAACATTCAACATATTAACCACTTAGGCCCCATTTGATACCTCTACATTTTCTACGTATTTAAAGAATGCTACGGTTTTTTCAAATACCATGGTTTTAAAGAATACTACGGTTTTTAATACCAAACACAGCCTTATAGTTTATTAAAATGAATCAATATAGTGCACATGTGTGTATTTTGGGATGACAAACAATGTTGATTTGGGGGGTTCCATTTTCTTTGCACAAAAAATTCATTTTTCATTTTCCAAGTGCACAAAAAGGGTTTTTTGTGAAGAACCTAACAAATATTTTTTCCAAAATTGTACCAAATCATTTTTCTAAAATACTAGGCCATATTTAATGCACAATTGACCAAATGGTTTGGTGTCAAAATATTTGATCCACCTCTCGTGAAAAAAGACAAATTTCTGCCGATTCTGCAGGAAGCGGGTAAAATTTGAACTGCAGCTGCCTCGTAGTTTGCTTTTTATTTTTTCCAAAAATCATTTATAGGTACATAAGTATCTATTTAATCAGAGAAACATCAAAAGTTCTCCAAGATTCAACCACTAGCTAGGAACGGTCAAGCCCCGCCGTTTTGACCGCATTTTGAAATGGGCATAAAAAATTCAAAAAATCAAAAAATTGGAAAACCTTCGCATTGTGTCATGATATGTGACAAAGTTTCCAGGAAAAATAATAGACTTGTAATACGGCTTTCATGGCTTTCAAGCTAAATGATCTCATATTGTGCACAATGGTGCATCTTCGAATAATCTCATATTGTGCACAATGGTGCATCTTCGAATTCCAAACAATGTTTCCTAAGGGAGTTTTCATTTTCTTTGCACGGAAAATTCATTTTCCATTTTTTGAGTGCCCGAAAAGAGGTTTTTTTGTGAAGGAACTACCATATATTTATTGCAAAATTGGACCTAATCAATTTTCTAAAATACTAGGACATATTTAATGCACAATTGACCAAGTGGTTGGGTGTAAAAAATTTTGATCCACCTCTCGTGAAAAAGACAAATTTCTGCCGATTTAGTAGGAAGCGGGTAAAATTTCAACTACAGCTGCCTCGTAGTTTGCTTATTATTTTTTTCAAAAATCATTTCTAGGTACATGAGTATCTATTTAATCATAGAAACACCAAAAAAAATCCAAGATTCAACCACTAGCTAGGAACGGTCATTCCCTCTGTTTTACCGCATTTTGAAACGGGCATAAAAAATTAAAAAAAATTGGAAAACCTTCAGATTGTGTCATCATATGTGACCAAGTTTCCAGGAAAAATAGTAAACTTTTAATACGGAAATTATTTTAAAAAAAGTGTTCTCAAAAATGAGCTATCATGCGTGAAGATTCATGGCTTTCAAGCCAAATGATTAATCTTATGGTCACATTCATGGCATAGTTTGCTCAAATGATCTCATATTGTGCACAAGGGTGCATATTGGAATTCCAAACAATGTTGCCTCAGGGAGTTTTCATTTTCTTTGCACGGAAAATTCATTTTCCATTTTCTGAGTGCCTAAAACGAGTTTTTTTTTGTGAAGGACCTACCATATATTTGTTGCAAAATTGGACCAAATCAATTTTCTAAAATACTAGGCCATATTTAATGCACAATTGAAAAAATGGTTGGGTGTCAAATTTTTTGATCCACCTCTGGTGAAAAAGACAAAATTCCCGCCGATTCAGTAGGAAGCGGGTCAAATTTGAACTGCAGCTGCCTCATAGTTTGCTATATATTTTTTGCAAAAATCATTTCTAGTTATATAAGTACCTATTTAATCATAGAAACACCAAAAAATTCCAAGATTCAACCACTACCTTGGAACGGTCATTCCCGCCGTTTTGACCGCATTTTGAAACGGGCATAAAAAATTCAAAAAAATCAAAAAATTGGGAAACCTTCGCATTGTGTCATTATATGTGGCCAAGTTCCTAGGAAAAATAATAAACTTGTAATACGGCAATTATTTTAAAAAAGTGTTCTCAGAAACGAGCTATCACGTGTGGAGATCAGTGGCTTTCAAGCCAAATGATCAATCTTATGGCCACATCCATGGCATAGTTTGTTCAAATGATCTCATATTGTGCACAAGGGTGCATATTGGAATGTCAAGCAATGTTGCCTAAGGAAGTTTTCATTTTCGTTGGACGAAAAAACCATTTTCCATTTTTCGAGTGCACGAAAGGAGGTTTTTTTGTGAAGGAACTACCAAATAATTGTTGCAAAATTGGACCAAATCATTTTTATAAAATACTAGGCCATATTTAATGCACAATTGACAAAATGCTTGGGTGTAAAATTTTTTGATCCACCTCTCGTGAAAAAGACAAATTTCCGCCGATTCAGTTGGAAGCGGGTCAAATTTAAACTGCAGCTGCCTCATAGTTTGCTATTTATTTTTTCCAAAAATCATTTCTAGTTACATAAGGACCTATTTAATCATAAATACATGGTTTGGTGGCGATACGTCGAGGTTTTGGCGGTGGTCGAGGGCCAAAACTCTAGAGTGCATAAACTCGCATGCCCGTCGCATGGTCACCGCGTGACCGTAATGTTGCCATGTGTTCTGGGCGGCCTAGGCATGTCTAGTGGGTTGGGCACTCCCCAGGTTGGTGCTAGGAAGAAAATTACAACATAAGATTCTCACGAGGAGACCGATCGATGCTCAGACATGAATTAGCAGCAAAGTGTTTGATTAGCGTTACGGGAAATGCACATGGCCAATGGGCATGAGTTTTGGCTGAGGATGATCATCTACTAAGGAGAATGTCTTCACAAATTTTTAGCTCAAAAGGAGGATCCTAGGTGGTACTTGCTTTGCAAAGTACCACGCTGGACAAAAATATGAATGTTGTAGCTGGGCTCAAAATAATGAATGGAGTGAGCTGAAATTTTGTGGAGGATGGTTATTTGGGCATAGGAAAGCATTGTTGAAAATTGATACCATTTGGACATGCCAAAGTAGTACTTCCTTCACAATGCTCTTCTATGGACAGAAACTTGGGAAAACTAGTGAGAGAGATTGGATGAATGAAATGAGCTCAAAATTGGTGTAGGTAAGTTAATTAGGTATGGTCATGCACTGGTAAATTTTCAGATCATTTGGGTAAGCCTAGCTAGTACTTACTTCACAAAGCTTCTCTCGAGGTAGAAACTTTGGAAATTTCCCAAGAAAGATTTAGTAGGAAAATTGAGCTAAATATTATCATGTGGCAATGATTTGGGTATGGAAGAGTGCCCGAAAAGTTTGAGGGTAATATGAGGGGTTTATATAACACTTGCTTTGCAACGTGCCAATTTGGCCATAAAATATAAATTGAACCTGGGCTCACATAGATGATTTGACTGAGCTGCAATTTGGAGGAGGTTGATAATTTGGGCATATGAAGGAACTGTATAAATTTCATGTCATTTAGAGATATAAAAAAGGTACTTCCTTCACAATGCTTCTAGGTGGACAAAAACTTTGGAAATTTGCCGAGGAAGATTTGCTAGGCACATGTAGCTGAATTTTGTCATGCGGTAATAATTTGGATAGGAAAGAGTGCCCAGAAATTCCAAGGGTAATCAAGAATATATAAATAGCACTTCCTTCATAAAGTGTTGTTGTGAACAGAATAGGAAAATGAATATTGTTGAATTAGTTTTGAACTAGGCAAGGAAGGATTTTTACATATTTGATGAAGATATGCCCCCAAAGAATTTATGAGATTTTTTTGGGAATTTTGGGAATGATAGAAATATAGGTTGCTTCACAACCTAGGACAAAAACCGCCACATGGACATGACACATAGGCAAAACTGATGAGATGGCGCCTAGTCATCACAACCCACCACAATCTACAAGGCTATGACCATCTATATTGGTCATTAACAACTAGAAATAAGGCAGCGGACTAGCACTGTTTGCTTTGTGACCATTTCGTGTAAGGAAATTACGACCTTTCTGACCAAAATGGTCGCAATGGTTTAGGGTTTGGAGCCCCCTGAACAGCTTTTGACCAATTGGTCTAAAATGGTCATAAATTTATGACCAATTCTTTGAGGTTCACTGACAGAAGGTCATAAGTTGACATATTTCTTGTAGTGTATGAAATCGGCAAATAGTAGCACAATACCAAATTACTAATACATATGACAGGCACAATAATCAGGATAAAGACCAGTACCAACCTGTGTGAGGTAGCATATCAATTACTATTTCCTTTGACTGGAAGCCAAGATAAGCCAAGCGACTGACAGCAAAGGAAGAAAGCAAGCGGAGATTAGCGACTGACAGGAAAGGACGGAAGCTGTCGAGGTAATGAAGCACCCAAAGTTTTTGTGCAGTTCCACCAAAATCGAGCATGCTTGTTGGCACATATATTGAGAGAGTGAGATTACTGTAATAGTGGGACTAGTTGATGAAACATACACTAACAAATAGAAGCACCCTCATTATCTTAATGGGTAAAGTTAGCAATATAGTAGTCTTGCTTAAAGAGAGGTATTAGTTTATTTAATCAGTGCCAATTAGCTCAACTCAACACTCAAAGCATTGCCATTTATCATAGGTTGCAAAACTTTAACGTGCAAAGATAAGGGAGTTTCTCATGACAGTAGCACGATACAAATAGAGATGACAGCAAACTAATATGGATGAAGGCCTTAGGCCCATACCAACCTTAGAAAAAAAGCTTATTCATGTAGTCCCATAAGAGATGATAAAGCACTCACTAGAATCACACAATAGTATATATTTTTGTGCACTTCAAATGTATGGTTGAAATCACTCTTGTTTACCAGTGCTGAGATTATATCGAAAGATTATCAAGAACTTCCAGCAGAGTTAAAGCACTGGCTAGGATACAGTTCATTGTATTGTCTTGTGTAGTTCCACTAAAATGTATGATTGGCACAACATGATCCCTGTTTGGACAAGTAGGAACAAGGTGAAACCTTCATTAGCTTACTGAGAGAGGATAGGAAGACATTAGCATATTACTCGAACAGTAGCATCAAATTCATGATGGACAATACGCAAAACATTGCCTCATTGAACCAATGGCATTAAATTGACATGCAAAACAATAGCACTATTATGTCATGACACTAATAATATTCCCTCTCTGCTCCACCACATGATTCACCTCCATAGACAAACATACACACGTACATGATTGAGCATAGGGTCCTACTAAAGATTTCTTTAACTCCAACAGGAAAATTCGGCAGTAATAAATTAGTGGTACTTAAGTACTCCTAATTAATTAAGTGAGACAGCAGAAGTGGAAGGGCTCCCTGGAGGATCATCTCACATGTAAGGTAGTCGTTGCCAGAGCCCTTGAATGGCCTCGACTGAGGCCTCTGGCTTCAGCAAGATCACTTGGCACTGTTTATTCTTCTTCTTATTCCTCTTCATGCTCTGTTTCTCTTTCTCCTCACCAGTTGGTGAAACCAAGTACATGATTGGCCTTCTAATTCAGAATTGGTTTTCTCCATGATGGAGTACAAGTGTACTAGTAAAAAACAGCATTATTTTCTCATGGCAGTCGGAAAATAGAGATGAACACATGCATTAAATATCATTCTTACCTAAAGGAAGGTTATGGCGCAAATATGGATGATGAGGATTGGAACACAGATCTCCCTTTGGGCAGTTCCACCAATATGAACCAACTGTTCCATTCTGACATTCCAGTTAAACAGCACAAAAGTCACTTCTTTTAAGAAGAGTTTTGTGTAGTGCACCAAAAGGTCACAAGAGCAACCAGGTGAATTGGATATCCCTGTTTGCACAAAAAGGCACAGAGGAAACAGTCAGAGTCTCAAACAATTACAGGCAAAAACATTTGGCTAAACTTGTCATGGCTTATAACAGTGGCATGGCTTCATTTTTACCAGGGACATTAGATTAAGAACAGTTAAGGCTGCGTTTGGTTCATAGGTTTGGTGCAGGATTTTTGTAGGAACACAATTCCTACGGTATTCTTTTCCTTCCAACCGTTCGGAACACGGGAAAGGTGAATAGTGTTTCATAGGAAAGCTGGTCTGGTAGTACTGATTCCATAGGATTAGAAACATCCACGCGCTGCTCATTTTTTGGGCGAAAGCCCGAGGTAGGCGCTCGCTGCCATGCGTTAGACAGGTTGTTGTGCTGTGTTGCCGGAATAAAAAAATCAACCTACTTGTAGTACGTGAGGTGAGGACAAGAGTAGTCAATGTGCAGCTGAATAAACAAATAGCATCACATACTGCCAAGCATGCTACTCTAAAAAAATATGTACATTTTGTAGTCCATCCGAACACATTCTCTTGAGAGTTTCCTTCGGTTCACAGTTCCATAGTTTTATACTTACATTCCTTTCCTATACCTCTATTTTCATCAAGACCTATTTTTCTGCCCCTTTATTCCGAATGGAGCCTAAATATTTGGTATAAGGGCAAGGGACAATGGGTGCACCAGCAGTCCAGCACCATGTACGTAAACAGGGGCATAAAAGTGGTGATTCATAGTTTGTTGCCCCGAAAAACAAACATCCAAGAAACATATCTGGGTTGGTCCCATTTTTGTTCACTCTAGCCACCTACTCCTATGTGTGGATAGCAAATCTAGTCCTGGTCATACCACTGTGTACAATGTTACCACTATATTTCGCTTTTCGACCAAGAGATCGGTTGGATGACCAGTCTGTACTACTTTCACCCCCTTTCCTTCCTGTTTGTACCAAGTCTGATGTACATACTAAATTCCCCCACCCCAACTTTATTTCTTGTTTGAACCAAGTACTCCCTCCGTACGGAATTACTTGTCATCAAAATGGATGTGTCTAGAACTAAAATACATCTAGATACATCCATTTCAATGACAAGTATTTTCGGACGGAGGGAGTACAAGCTTCGACTCCATGAAGTAGCTTTACCTCTAACAATAGAAGAAAAAAATATGTGACGTTGGACCATCCGATCGAGAGGGGCTGAGAGGTAGAAAATGATGCACATGCAGCGACGTAGCGAGCTGGGGAAGTAGAGCTAAGGCGGTTTCGAACGAAGATATACCTGAAGGTCGTCAGGATGTGGATAGGTGGGCGGCGGGAGGCCGGATCCGCCCACAGGCAACGATGAAGGGATCGGAGGACCTCCCGCGCTGGCGCTCGGCCAGAGATAACGGTGCGGCTGGCAGTGGGTCTCCTCCCTCGCTGTCGACAACGGCCTAAACGCTGCCCCTCCTCCCCTTCACTGGTGGAGGGGGATACGTCCGGGTCTGTAACCAGCGGTGAGGATAGAAAGCCAGTGTTTTTTGAAGGGAGAAAGACAGTGTTACTACCCCTATCTTGTTTAGATATGGAGAGGATGAGAGTGTGTGAATAGAGCAACCCTAGCAAGCAAGCGTGGAGGTTCCGGCCTATATATACGTAGTGGGGTAGTTTTCCTTTTTCACTCCATCAAAACAATCGTTTAAAATTGTGTACTACTACATGCCAGGTCAAGGTTTTTTTTAGTTGTTGATTGTTTTTTGAGATAGCTACCCGCTTGTTCCAAGTGGTGTTACGGTGTGCCAGGTCGCACTTTGTATCTTTCAAGTCTAGTACTACGATTCCCTCCATTAAATGAACAACCACCCCCTCATAAAAATTGTGAACAAGCCCACTCCTAAAATTAGCGGAAACGTGGGTTGCCCCAACATGCATTATTATTTATATTTTCTACTCCCTCCATTCCTAAATATAAGTCTTTTTTATTAGCCACACCTAACACAAGAATTTTTTTATTAGCAATGAACCCCACATGTCATAGACACAAAAATTGTGGTAAGATTCCCTTAGGCAAGCCAAAGTGTGTCTAAAAATTTGAGTAACTCAGGTTAGGCAAGTGTGGCAAGTGTGGGAAAAATAATGTGACAACATAAGACAAACATAGTCACAATCCAAACAGCCCCGTAATTTTTTGTGACATGCATAAAAATTTGGTTAGTTAAATTTATAGTCAAAATTTGGCAAGGTGCATCAAATCAACACATGCAAGTATCAAAATTAAAGTCACGGCATGCATGCATGCATTGTACTCCCTCCGTTTCCAAATATAAGTCTTTTTAGAGATTGCAACAAGTGACTACATACGAAGCAGAATATGTCTACTCCTACATACGAAGTAGCCCATTTGAAATGTGTAAAAAGACTTATATCGAGTGCAGTGCTTTGATGTGTCGCGTCAACTCGTACAAGACCGAGAAATTTGATTACTACAACGCCCTCTCCCTCGCGGACTGAGCGCCCGTGCCTTAACTGCACCTGCCTTTGGCTGCATGACAGGAGGGCCAACCACCTGTTGGGCCCACCAGTCATAGACGCAAAGGCGGGAGCAGTAAGTTGAAGCTTTCACTACACGCTATCCCTCCCGCACGAGGTGGACGGACATGCAGCAGTGGATTCGATACTGTAGAAGTAGGAGTAACATCATTGTTCGTCTTCTCAAAGAGGCGAAGAGCCAAGCGCCACCCGAACGTGGCAGTTGCGAACGCTCGCGTGGTGCGGTTCCTTGGAGTACTATCCAGGCTCTTGCATGAGACAAAATTGCTATTGTTTAACAATTAAACTCCACTAGTCGTCTACCCGTGCATTCGCACGGGCTAGCATATTTATTCATGTACCTATTTGTGTCGGTATCCATTACAATGGATGTAGGTCTATTGTAAAAGTCAAGAATTTTTAAATTATTATTTTGAACATTGTGACTTATGAAACACTAAGATCTAGTGTATAATTTCAAATGTGGAAGTTTTTCTATCCGTGGATGTTACTTTTTTATTGGTGATGGAATTACTGTTTTATCAATTAGTCATTGTTCTCTTCATATTTGGACGTTTCCACCATCCTAGTCATATTTTTTTACTTTGCCTATTTAGGCGGACTTCTTACTCTCTTCCATTGTGGCCAATTCTATAATTTTTTCTGCAGCACTTAGACGTATTACACATTGAACAATTAGAATTTGTTCTATCTATGAATCTTTTGTATAGAATCTCTAGACCTTTGTAGTGTGAGTGGAGAATATATTTTTTAATGTAATACTCGCTCTGCATCAAAATATAAGACTTTTTTTAGACAATGACAGTGTCAAAAAAGTCTTATATTTTGATACAGAGGGAGTAGTAATTTATTTGCATGGAGTGGTGGCGTCCATTTTGATTTGAAAAATTATTTTTTTCTTCCATATTTTTTTGGTATTTAACTTGTATTGCTCCTCGTATAGTTTTATTACGTATATTATTTAGGGTCTGTCTAGGACACATCTAGATGTGACATAGTTATGTAACATCTAACATGATGTCCATTATGTTTGTGGTCTGTTTTTTTTTTGTCACAACTTTTTTTTGTTCCTTGTTGCTACTTTATTTGTGGGAGATTAGATGTGACATCTTTAGAAAACATCTAGATGTGAATTAGACAAACTGTATTATTTAATATATGAAACAAAATTTAGTTTGGTAAAAATTGTATTTTCTGTACTCAGTTAGACAGAGACACGTGGCTACTAAGCTGTGTGTATCTTATTAGTGATTGATGACTAATTTTGTCCTGAATCGTTGGTAGGTCTTCTGTCCTGTCTAGTGTTATCCGTCTGAGCGGCGGCATTAGGCTGGTCATAGTGGGAAGTAATTTAGACTAGTGTCATGCATATGACACTAGTCTAAATTACTACCTTCATAATGCAAAGTAACATAATAGTAGTATCATAGATGGCTTCATTTATTAGCTTGCAGACTTATCTTGTCTTGAAAAGTGTTATGTTACAGTAACATATTATGTTACCATCTCTAATTAATTACTTGCCACATAAGCAGAATTTTCTCAAAGTGTGCTATGTTACTAGTTAAATTACTCCCACTATGACTAGCTTTAGAGCGGCTGCGCCGGGGGCTCTCCTGGATAACGCCCACATCAGTGCCCTCGCAAAGTCCTCGCGAATTGCAGCGTAGTGTCGGCCGGAGCGCCGGTCATCTGGCTGTTCCTCTTTGCGGTGTGGTATGGCGTCTCCGTTGAATCTGCTCTGCTAGCTGCTCTCACGTGTTGGAACCGCTCTCTCACATGGATGGATGAAGGTAGAAAAAGTAGGAGCACAGAAAAAAACGGAGAAGGATACACTGGATTTCACCCGGCCACTCACGGCCTCGTTTTTCTATTCCAGAGTACCAACTCAAACACAGCACCAATACGTGGCTTATATAGCCGGACTCACACCAGGCACATACTCACGCACGCCAGTCACTAACTGCATGGCCTCTTCCTACGCATGCACTAACACACGCGCCAGCCGGCTTTGTAGCTACAACACCCATGCACGCCCATGCTCCTGGTGATCCGGTCTTCTCCCAACGTGAGCACCTACTCATCCGTAATACCTGGTCACCACCACGCATAGCCAGCGCGCGCTGCAACTAACCACTCTACGATAGTGAATCAAACGCGCGCACACGGGCCATACACTGCCCATACACACACATACGCACACGCCACGCTGCTGCGTGCCGCACGACCTGCTCGTCTCGCGTGCCACCCACGCGCCCGACAAACCCGACGAGTCCGACGGCACCAGTGCATCCTGTCCGTCCCGCGCGCATCCGTCGCGCCCGACGAGCCCGACCACACACGCCGTGGCTTATTCCAACACACACCTTCTAAGCCACGGCCTCGCCGCATGGCCTGCCGACAGGGGCCCTGCCTCGTCGTCGTCGCCTCGTCGCCATGTACGCCTCTGCTGCGTCTCCGGCACAAGCCGCCGCTCGCTGCCGTTGCAGCAGCCCGTAGTCCCGTGCGCCGCCACGCCACATCTCCGTGCCACGCGCCTTCACGGTTGTCGTGCCGAGCCGTCGCGACCTCTGCGCCACCACGCAGGTCCTTCGCGACCTCCTCGTCTCCACGACCACCGTGTCCTTCACACGCACGACATCACACCGCATAGCCGTGGACTCGCCACGCATTGCTGTCGCCACGTGCTCGCAGCGCACCGCAGCCGATGCCTCCATGTCGGCCGCGCACGCCGCGCTCGCCGCGGACGCCACCGCGCGCCACGGCCGTCCCTCGAACCTTGTGGCTCTGAATATCAATTGTTGGAACCGCTCTCTCACACGGATGGATGAAGGTAGAAGAAGTAGGAGCACAGAAAAAAACGGAGAAGAATACACTGGATTTCACCCGGCCACTCACGGCCCCGTTTTTCTATTCCAGAGTACCAACTCAAACACAGCACCAATACGTGGCTTATATAGCCGGACTCACACCAGACACACACTCACGCACGCCAGCCACTAACTGCATGGCCTCTTCCTACGCATGCACTAACACACGCCCCAGCCGGCTTTGTAGCTACAACACCCACGCACGCCCATGCTCCTGGTGATCCGGTCTTCTCCCAACGTGAGCACCTACTCATCCGTAATACCTGGTCACCACCACGCATAGCCAGTGCCCGCTGCAACTAACCACTCTACGATAGTGAATCAAATGCACGCACACCGGCCATACACTGCCCATACACACACATCCGCACACGCCACGCTGCTGCGTCCCGCACGACCCGCTCGTCCCGCGTGCCATCCACGCGCCCGACAAACCCGACGAGCCCGACGGCACCACTGCGTCCCGTCCGTCCCGCGCGCATCCGGCGCGCCCGACGAGTCCGACCACACACACCGTGGCTTATTCCAACACGCACCTTCTAAGCCACGGCCTCGCCGCATGGCCTGCCGACAGGGGCCCTGCCTCGTCATCGTCGCCTCGTCGCCATGTACGCCTCTGCTGCGTCTCCGGCACAAGCCGCCGCTCGCTGCCGTTGCAGCAGCCCGCAGTCCCGTGCGCCGCCACGCCACGTCTCCGTGCCACGCGCCTTCACGGTTGTCGTGCCGAGCCATCGCGACCTCTGCGCCACCACGCAGGTCCTTCGCGACCTTCTCGTCTCCACGACCGCCGTGCCCTTCACGCGCACGACATCACACTGCATAGCCGTGGACTCGCCGCGCATTGCTGTCGTAACGCGCTCGCCGCGCACCGCAGCCGATGCCTCCATGTCGGCCGCGCACGCCACCGCGCGCCACGGCCGTCCCTCGAACCTTGTGGCTCTGAATATCAATTGTTGAAACCGCTCTCTCATACGAATGGATGGAGGTAGAAGAAGTAGGAGCACAGAAAAAAACGGAGAAGGATACACTGGATTTCACCCGGCCACTCACGGCCCCTTTTTTCTATTCCAGAGTACCAACTCAAACACAGCACCAATACGTGGCTTATATAGCCGGACTCACACCAGGCACACACTCACGCACGCCAGCCACTAAATGCATGGCCTCTTCCTACGCATGCACTGACACACGCCCCAGCCGGCTTTGTAGCTACAACACCCACGCACGCCCATGCTCCTGGTGATCCGGTCTTCTCCCAACGTGAGCACCTGCTCTACGATAGTGAATCAAACGCACGCACACGGGCCATACACTGCCCATACACACACATACGCACATGCCACGCTGCTGCGTCCCGCACGATCCGCTCGTCCCGCGCGCCACCCACGCGCCCGACGAACCCGACGAGCCCGACGGCACCAGTGCGTCACGTCCGTCCCGCGCGCATCCGTCGCGCCCGACGAGCCCGGCCACACACGTCATGGCTTATTCCAACATCACGCTCGCATCATAGAGTCATCCAGCAGCAGATGGAAGGTGTCGTGGAGCTAGCTGGTACGGTTAGTGGTCACGGCTACCAAATTAGTTGTTTCATTAATTTATTTAGGAAGCACGTACTATTTGTGAAACTGGATCTGATTTCCTGGGTCTATTTAAGAAAGAGTAGTTATAGGAATTGAGAGAATGATCTTGCTTCCTCTATGCTTCTCTATCTTTAGTAAGTGTGTACTCCACATCGGTGATTCATACAAAATGCATCTTGGATTTCGCAAATCAGTTCTGAGCCATTACATGTAGATGCAGATAGAAGTACCTTGCTCACAAATATAATATTGCGGAGATACTAATTTTAAACAGAAAGGCAGCTATGTCTGCATTACATTTAGAAAAATAAGAATGATTTTACTTGTTTTAATTATAGCTGCAATCCATTTCTACTTGTAGCCCTTGACATTGCAACGTAATATTGATCGTAAGTGAACACTTGCCTTTATAATTACAGTTCGACCTTTTTGAGAGATAGCCCATGACTTCTGCTCATAGTCATAGCAAAGCACACTGATATTGCGTATTTTCTCCTTTTTAAAATGAAAAGCCATTTTGAATCAGTTGGTGCATGATAATTCGTGGCATGTAAACTTTGTCACCAATTTTAGGTCCTATTATGATCTGACCTTCGATGAACCACCTTCCTAGCTGTGTTATTGTTAGTCTGGTCCCATTGCTATGTCTTGCAATTTGGTTGATGTTTGTCATAAGCATTACTGGTAATCCGGTACTTTCAGCCTTAGTTCATGATTTGGTATTCCGAAATGTTAAGACTATTTAGATACTCAACTGGGTACAACATATGTTAATCTTCCACCATTAACATTGCTTTGCATGTTGTATGTGAACTGAGAAATTACCTGTTCTCCCGGAATTTGTCTCAAGATGTAGGTGTTAATCTCGTCGACATTCTCGTCTCTTGGGCACATGATCACTCTTCCCTCTAGGTATGTCTTATGAGTGTACCTGCTTTGCACGTCAAGGTCGGTGCTATTAACAATAGATGCTTTTCGGTTATCTCCTTCATGTAAAATTAGGTCTTCCAGGATGCTTAGCCAATCTTCTTCATGTGTCATTACCGATGTTTAGTATCCAGCTTGCAAATTCCGTTTTCTTTCCATGACTACCATCAGATGAATTCACATGCATATTTTCTGTGAGTCGGTACTCCTCAAAGTTCTTCCATAGGTAGGATCTCTTTATAGATGCGGATATGATATGTTCCCTTTTCCCCACTGGTATAACTGGTAGGATTTTCCTAAAGTCACCTCCCAAGACTATTGTCATTCCTCCAAACGGTCTATGCTTGGCATCCTCATTTGTGAATCAAAGAATGCCCCTCAAACTCTTGCCTAGTGCCTCAAAACAGTGATTGTGTTTCATGGGTGCTTCATACCATATTATTAGTGAACTTTTCTTTATTAGCTCTGCAAGAAATATTCCTTGCTTGATGTTGCACGTGGACTCATTAGTGACCTTCAGCAGATTGTGGAATACCACCTGAAGCTACTGCAAGAAGCCTAGAACTATCTTCCCTTCAGACCTTAATTTCATCGTAAATGCTTTCAATAGAAACGTCTTTCCTGTTTCACCATATCTATCGCCGGAAATCAATTTGCTGAGCCATCCTCTGATTATCGTTCTTGGACCAGTGGCCTAAACTTGTTACCTTACTTTTCATTACCTTGCCATGTATCATAGTGCCCTGAAACATAATAATATAGTGAGAAGATGCATCGATATATAACTCATAGTAGTCTATTTATGTTGCAAAACCATATTCTTTTACCAATCAACTGACCTCTTCATCTAGTTGTATTATGTCAAGGCTAATAAGTTCATTGTCGTTGAGGTTAATAGCATCCCATATCCTAATTACTCTGACCTTCATTTTTCAGGAATCCTTCCCATTGGTAATCGCACTAAGTATATCATATCCCATCGTTTGAAAGAAAAAAAGGATTTGACATGTAAGTAAAACCATATTCTTTTACGAATGAACTGACCTCTTCATCAAGTACTATCATGTCAAGGCTAAGATGTTCATTGTTGTTGAGATTAATAGGATCCCTTAGCCTAATTACTCTGACCTTCATTTTCCAGGAATCCCTCACATTGGTAATCGCAAGGAGCATATTGTATGCCATTGTTTTAAAGGAAAAAAGGAATTTACCTGTAAGCGAACACAATTGTGAAGATTAGTACTGGTTTAGTCTCTGCCAAATCCGAGGCTTTCACTAGTTGTTAGGTAGTTTGTAAGAAATAGGAGGTGCTCGTGATCATAAAATCTTCATCCGAGGTGGCTGAAAAACCGGGGGAGAAAGCAACTAAGCAGAGACACAGCCTTCGTACCTAACATGAGAAGCTTGATCAATGAAGATGTTGACAACTAACAGAATCTCCTTGATGTTGAGATGGTTTGTGCTGGGCTACAGGTTGAATTTATAAGCTAGCCTCATGGGCTTAATTGTGGTCCGAGCCGATATCCATGAGCTATCCAGAGAGTACGTGGGAGGATCTGGAATTGAATCCCTAGATACAACAACAGTATTGAAAGGCGTGATAGAAAAAAGTTGAGTCTGAATCCAATGAAAAATATATAGTCGTTCCAATTATAAACGGGCCAAAAAAATTTCAAACCAAATTAGTGTGAGAAGAGAAACCTGATCTAGATGAGAAACAAACTTTTAATGTGATGAGATCCATGAGCCGACAACATCCATCCCCAACTTCTTTTGCTCGTGCTATTTGAGAGAGAGAAACAGATCTGTTCTCCACGCGAGAAGAGAGATATGAGAGACGAAGGGAGACATTAGATCTTGAGAGAGACGTGAGAGATTGAGAGAGGCAGAATAAGAGATCGAGAGAGGCAGAGTAAGATTTGCTTCAGGCTGCTTTTTAGTTTTTTAGACAATTGATGTTTTTGTGGGAGAGGAAGAGATGGTGGAGGGCATTATGGGCCTCTCTTTCAGCTTCAATGATGTTGGGCTTTCTAGCCTATGTGTTTTCGGCTGAACTAAAAGCTGACTCTTTTACCAAGGCTAATCTACACCGTAATAATTCGGTCCCACGCATTATGTATGGCTTGTAATTTCTAATTAACGTGAGAATTTTTAGGAAGTCTGTAGTTAGTATAGGTATAGATATGGATTATCCATTGGTTGATACTCATTCTGCATAGGTCCACGCGCTTAACACCGTTTCCTCCTAGGGTCACCAATGTTTATTTGCTAATTAATAGCATTGCATGCAATGAACTAGCCATT
The DNA here is from genome assembly GCF_003073215.2 of Triticum urartu. Lineage (NCBI taxonomy): Eukaryota > Viridiplantae > Streptophyta > Magnoliopsida > Poales > Poaceae > Triticum > Triticum urartu. The sequence continues at coordinate 86,565,280 of NC_053024.1, forward strand.
GCAAGTCATTAAAAGCATGCACACCTCTCATCTCTTATTGGTTGATATGTCAAGAAATAAGAAACAAGGTAGAAGTTAATGCACCGCGCCTAAGTGTTTTGGGACTATTTGGTTTTCCTAAGATGACTTACACACCTAGACGGAGGGAGTAGTATAGCCCTGTAAACGGAAAAGGAGTATTTTCCTTTCTAGAGATTTCAACAAGTGACTAGACTACACCGTGTGCAGTACTCCCTCCCTTCCGCTTTATAGGGCTCAAATCTCAAATCTCATGAACCAAGGCATTTTGCGATTAGAGGAGTGTATCTCGTACTTTACAAAACTACCCTAATTAAACTCATGCATTAATTATGTATTCCTCTCGTTTTCCTCTCCGCCTTGGTCACGGTGCACATGCGGGACATTACAAAGCATCCGGGCCCGCGTGCCATCCACCAAATCACAGCGAGGTGCTACAGTCGAGACTCACTTGTCACCCCGTTGTGGTCGTCATGAACCATCATATCACAAATCCCACACCTTTACCAGCAGTGGTAAGGTGGCCTCCAAGTTGGACTGGACGAAGCAACCATCATTTCACTGGAACGCTCGTTCAAGCCCTTTCTTCCCTTTCTTGAAGAAAACCTCACTCCAGGCTACTCACTTCTGCCATTTTTCTTCTGTACCGACGAAGGAAAGGTGGGCGAATCAGTTATGCTGCTATATTTTCATTCCAAGAATCTTCTTTCCGTGAAGCACCGACCGATTCTCACATCCTATTCTTTTCCCGTTTTCATTGCGATTGTGGTTTCCTTTCGATTGCTTTTTGTTTGTCAGTTCATTGATGGATCCTGGAGCACTAGGCAAAGAGTTGCCGGCGGACAACCCACTGGAGACAGCGATCTCCAGGAAGCGAGCACCGACCAACGAGTTGACCATGTTGGCGGGCCAACCCATGGAGACGAAGAACTCCAAGAAACAAGCACTGGCCAAAGAGTTGAGGACGTTGGCAGACGAACTCCTCAAAGAAAGTTGGAAGAACAGCAAGGGCCCCACCATGCCTACCCAGGGACCCTGATTGCCACCTATGTGAGGCTCAAGACTGAGTTTGAGGAGATAGTCGCCGTTGAGAAGCAGTATTCCCCTGGCAAGGTGATGGCCCCCATCGGGGACGAGGAGATGGCCCCCGGAGGGATGAGATCCCCCGGTGAGCTGCACAAGGTAAAAAATAATGACTTATTACCATAGTTGTGGTTTTTGATTATTTGCAATGTGCTTGCTAATATGTTAGGGTTGTGCAGGTGCTGGTGGACGTCCTTGATGATTCCGATGTCGTGGCCCGTCCTGTTGGCATCGCCCCGGAGATCGATTCCGATGCTGTTGTCCATCCTGTGGACATCGCCCCAGAGATCGATTCTGATGTCGCGGTCAGTCCTGTGGACATCGCCCCAGAAATCGATTCCCATGCCGCTGTCCGTGCTATGGCCATTGCTCGAGAGATCGATGACAAAAAATAGTTGGTCGCGCTAATCCTTCAGGGTAGTTTGCATTGCCCTGTGTTTAATTACCAGAACGATGCATGTTATCAAACCATCTTAGGGCTAGTGCACTGTCTTGTGTGGGCGGATCATGCTACTTTTGTTTGATAGTGAATCATGCGATGAATCATGCGAACCCTCTCCGAGTTATGGAAACAGATGTATCCTCACCAGCTTTTGATGTCGAGTTATGGAAACAGATGTATCCTCACTTTGTATCGTTCAAGTCGGTAATAAATGACCAGGATTGAAGGGGAATCCAAATTTGCTTTGTCTTCTGTCCTTGAGCTCTTGACAAACCAATGCACTATACGGTTGTCCGGCCACTCCACCCCAGAGCTCTCACCAAGCGTCGTTCATGCCACCATGCCGCACACTAACCGGTAAGGCAGCGATGGCATCCCGCCGCGCCGAGTTCCTCGCCGCCCACGACCGCACACAAAATGGTAGGGAAACGATGGCATCCCGCCATGCCGAGTTCATCGCCGCTCGCGACCTCACAACTATGTGGGAGGAATTTAAAGATGCCAAGGCCGAATGGGCGGTAGAGAAAGAGGCGGCCAAAGCCGCACAGAGGGAGTGGAAATGTCGGAAAGCACTCAAGAAAAGAGAGGCTCACCGCCGCAAGAAAGAAAAGGATGCACGCGCTGCTGCGGAGAGGTCGGCGGAGATCCAAGCACGGTGGGGTGTCGCCGACAAAGGTGGGAAGGAGAACGACGACGTCTGGCCAGCATGTGAGAAGTAGTAGTACTAGTAGTTAGTGTGTGTGTGTCTATGTCTGAGTACGAGCATGTACCAATACTACTAATGACTACTGTAGTTCTTAGAGCAAATTACCAGTACATTAGCCTAGACTAAATGGAAAAATTCCTATCCTAAGCATCAAATGTCATCTCTTTCTCTATAGGAATTGACATGCATGTCATCTCACTTCCTATGATTTTCATATTCCTATCCTATGAACGAAAGGAGGCCTCTATTGGAGTAACTACTGTAGCTAGCAGTACTGCTGGTACAGTAGTTTTCTTTAAAAAGCGGAATTCAACGAAGTCATGATGGTTCCTTCGTCCGAGCAACTTCAAAGTGGGAAGTGGGCCTGTGATTTGACAGCTCATTAGTCATTGTTACTGCGGCGCGACGACCTGGGTGACTCTCCCTTAGAGTTCTGCGTGCATGGCAAGTGGACCAAGATGGTCGACGTCCCACATGTTGGCCAACGGAAGTATTCTTTCCGATATCGAGGAGCAAGGAAACCGCGTGGTATAGTATCACTGCTAATTGGTTTGCAAAAAAATAGTATCACTATTGATTTATAATTATTTTTTATTTCTGATGAATGCTAGCGTTTCAACTCTTACGACGAAGGGTGCCAAACACGGCATGTGCTGGATGTCCCACACGTCAGCGAAAGGAGTGGGACATGAACAGCGCGGTAGAGCCCAGCATAAAAAAAACAGCGTGGTAGAGCGTCTCCACTTCTTCCACTTCTGGGTCGGAGACCACACGTAGTAGTACTTACTGGTGCGGCCTGGAGAGAACGACACGTCTAGTTGGAAGGTCTCGGGGCTTACACGTAAACAAATATAAAAGTTACTATGTGCCTCCAACTAATATAGTAGTAGTAGAGTACTTAGGCACGTACTCCATAACATCACCGTGCATTGCACGTACAACATTTAGTGGTAGTACGTAGTAAGAGACAAATGCCTCCCAAGAGTTCCCTTCTCGACCTACTTTTGGGTGTTTGGTAGAGTGTATGGAGGGTGCATGTGTCCACACTAGTTTAGCACAAATACACTAGAACCATGCATGAAGAGAGCATGCATGAAGAGGGGTGTTGAGTTGACCATGCATGAAGAGGGAACAACTATGCTGAGACAAGAACGCAACCAAACACACCCTATATGCCACACATGTTCATACCATTTGTGCCTTTCTACTTCACTTACTGCGCTACATTACTTAGGTTCGTACGTCCACTCCTGGGTACATGTCCGTCCCGTAGTTCCAGTCCCACGTGTTCTTCATATAGATGGAATGATCCTTGCATAACACGTGCACCTTGATGCTAGATGTATCGCGTGTTGGCAAAAGGATGAACAAAGCTCACGTAAAAAAATAGAGTGGAAGAACATAGATTCCGGACGACCGAGAAGGAGCAAGGAACCTCGTGGTGGAGTGTCTGCATTCATAATATTTAATATTATTCAGCGATATAAAATTAACCAATCATCTCCATAGTGGACTGGAAGAGTAGGAAACACGGTAGCCCAGCGTAGTTACATCATACTAGTACATGGCTAACCCACGCTATCACCATATTTCTTGGCTTCCGTGCGACACCTATCTCTAGTAATCCAGCAGCCGGTATCGCTTCTCCCTCCTTGTCTCTATCAAAGTGCGGCGGGCTGGCGCTTCTGTCGTCTATTGAGGTTTGTTAACTATCACATGTTAGCGACATGCCGAGAGCATTCTAAAAAAAATTCCTTTCACGTTCCGTTTTCAAAAAGAAAAAAAATCCTTTCACGTACGAATTTGTCTGTATGCTTTGAGTAACTTGCATGTCCTATACTGCTCCTGTTTGATACTCTAACTTAGCTAGAGGTTAGACTAAGTCATGACTAACCCTAAACTAACTGTAGCCAAAGAGGTGTTTGGGTGACAGGGTTAGGTTGACAATAAATGCACTTCATGGAGAGAGAAAAGTGTTTTTTCAGTTGTCCCAATGAGAACTATCTCCAGTTAGCACCTCTTGGGTGGGATAGTTTTTTTTGGTGGGTTCGGTGCAACTTGCTCCAATTTAAACCCTCATGCTTGGATACTTTAGGGCTATTTGAGCCCCAACTAGCTCAAACTAACTCTAACCCATGGATCAAAATAGGTCTTATGGCCAGTCTCGACGCGGAGCAGTCGCGTGCAACAGGAAGCGACGCTCTCTCGGTCGTCGCGCCACTTCAAAGCCGTCGCCAGTGAGAGGTTTCCTTTGCTCTGGCCGGGCATTAATGCGGCACTGACGCTCCAGGGCGACGCTGACCGTTTCACACGGGAAGCGCGTGCTGGCAAGGGAGTATAGGTTTTGAACCGTTTCAGGTGTAGTACTGGTAGTTTGCAAAACTAATCAATTATTGCACTCAGTTTCCTAAGAAATTGTGGTAAAAACATTACTCCACAGCCCGCTTCCCTTCTCCTTCCTCTTCCACCGCCCGCGCACGTCCGCGAGAAGCGACCGGTCAACCCTTATATAGGAGTGCTAGCACAAAAAGATGCATGGGTGACCACTACAATTTCCATATTAAAGCGTCGCTCCGGCGGGATTATGGCGTATGTTGTTACCTTCGGCCGGCCCATGGCTACCGGGCGACGGCGACCAGAGAAGAGGCGGCGGGAGGGGAATGAATGCAGCTACTGTTTGGGTTCGCCTTCCGGCTTAAATAAATGCGCAGCATCACGTGTACTCGCGGGTTCACAAATTGTAACATACGTATCTGCTTAAGTGGGCGTCACGTAGCTGGTGTGTGTGTGTGTGAGAGATTTTGAGAGACAGAGTGCGTGTGTGCGACTCTACTCTTCAGACATGTACTCAACCTTTTGCATCGGGATATAAGTATAATGGTATTTACTTTAGCTAGTGATTTACGTGGCCATGTCAACGTGGTTGTGTCAAAAAAATGTCACTTCCTGCTCGTGATTTGCGTTATATAATTACAAGAAATATTTCTCGTGCATTGCAGGGAACATCAATATGCATTTTTTTACAAAACACCTGTTGTGATTGACCCAATGCAGGAGTAACTCCACGTGTAAAAACTAATGATATCTCAAGAATTTTATCGGAAAACTGGTATCTCGAGAATGTCATCGAAAAAATGAAAGATGAGAGATAAGCCGAGGAGGAGTGGAGTGTGGTGGTGACTGGTGGTCGGAATGGGCGGAGGCATGGGGATGGACGGCGCCGGCAGGCGGCAGCGGCCACCATGCATGCTAGATTGTTCCAGAGACTTATTCCTTTTTTAATTGCTCAGCAATGAGGTTGCGGGAGATAATGATGTGGAGAGAGGTGCGGGTATCTTTTGTAAAATTATCATAGTTTGCTTTCTATCCTCAGATATAGATTATACGGTCTGTATTACAAGATGGTAGGCACACCATCACCGCCAACTCGTTTTTTATAAGGGTACAGATGATAAGTTTGCTGACTACTAATGTAAAGTGGATTTTGTCCATGTTATGCAAGTAAATAAAGGTGATTGTTTATCATACGGGTAAGGTTGGATGAAGGGTGGTAGGAACAAATGCTCTGCCTAGAGCATGTGTGTGTGAGATGGAGTCTTAGTGTGTGTGTGGGGTGTGTGTGTGAGAGAGAGAGGAGAGAGAGAGAGAGAGATGGAGTCTTAGTTTGTGTGTGTGTGAGAGAGATGGAGTCTTAGTGTGTGTGTGGGCGGGGTGTGTGTGTTTGTGTGTGTGTGTGTGAGAGAGAGAGAGATGGAGTCTTAGTGTGTGTGTGTGTGGGGGGGGTGCGTGCGTGCGTGCGTGTGTGCGTGCGTGCGTGTGTGTGTGTGTGTGTGCGTGTGTGTGTGTGTCGCGGGGTCCTCTGTGGCGGATGTAATTTAAGTGTGCATGGCTTCATCATAGAGAGGTGATGTGTATGGCAGAGGCCACCAACGATGGGGTGCAAGAGAGAAAATGCCCGTAGAGAGGGAAGAGAAGGTGCGTGCGCGTGAGAGGAGTCGACATCGAGAGAACGTGTTTGTTCGAGAGACACCGAGGAAGACTACAATATATAGATGGTGCATGTAGGGGGGAATTAAACAAATGGATGGTCTTATTGGTTTCGGGGATATAGGGGAGGAGTGAGAGGCGGGGGGGGGGGTAGCTAGAAGGGATTGTTAAGTGTGAGTGTGTGTTTTACCCATCCAGGCGGAAGTTATGTGCACAAAAGAGGAGAACGATTCGATGTGGCATTAGGATTGAGGGTAATTAACTACGTATGGAGACATAGAGATCTTGAATGTGCATGTGTGAGAGGTATACATGTATACGTGGGATGTGTGTGTGTGCGCGCGCGCATGATCGAGATAAAAGAAAGAAGACATAAGTCATAAGACCAACGACATGGGAGAGACGGATCGTTATGACAATATGCATGCATGTGAGAATGCAGGGAAGAAGTCCCGAAATTGAGCATGTGTTTTTGTCTTTAAGAGATAGTGGCGTGGGCTGCAACATGCATCTATGGAGAGCAGAGGGAGTGAGGCGCAACGATTGTGCAAAAGAGACCAACCTATAAATGCATATGTATGGAGAGACATATATAGTGTGGGTGATAGGAAGCAAGACTCCGTGCGAGAAAGAAATGTTGACGGAGAAACTACAGATAGATACAGAGATGGAGATGCTAGCTAGAGGGACATCCGCTAGTTTGGGTGTTCGAGATGACCGTCGGGTGGTTCAAAGGGTGAAGTTATATATGTGTGAGAGAAACATATGTAGTGTGCGTGATAGGAATCAAGAGTGAGGGCGAGAAAGAAGGTTGATGGAGAAATAGATAAATAGAAAGATAAAGATGCTAGCTAGTGTGCGTTAGAGATAGGAGTCGAGTGGATCAGAAGGCTGGGTTATGTGTGTGGGTGTGAGAGAGATAGAGAGAGGGTGCATGTGAGTCACATACAAACAAATATCAGAGAGACGGAGTTTTGTGTCTGCGAGAGAGAAAGATATTCACAATGAGAGTGATAGCTAGAGAGATATACGAGGGAACGCAAGATATCTCTAGCGCGAGAGGGTGTGTGTGAGCGACATACAAGAGAACAATGGAGAAATATGAGACCCTCGGAGACATAGTTTGTGTTTGTGTGTGAGAAAGAGATATTGAAGAGGAAGAGTCGTAGGTTCTGATATCTAAGGAGCGAAAGACATCTCTGTATGAGGGGTGTGCAAGTGGCACACATGGGAATAGTAGAGAGAAATGAGACCCCGGGAGACAAAGTTTTGTGTTTGTGTGAGAAAAAGAGATTCCACATGGAGAATCATAGTTAGAGACACATAGCAGGGAGTGAGATATACTTAGAGAGAGATAGAGTGATGAAGGTCGAGGGAGAGAGTACCGTCGGTGTGTTATGAAGATAAAAGATCATTGTCGACATACAGGTAGCACGAGAGATACATGAGAGACGATGAACGCGTATAGGTCCAGAGAGATAGTCCTATATAAGCATGAGTGATAGCTATATGAGACGAATATCTGGATTAAAGGTGACTCAAATATTTAAACTGGAGATCACGACATCGATAATATCATAACGCAAATTGGTGTATCAAACATGCATATTCATTTGAATTTGGGCACACGTGTAATGTTATATAGTTTATCAATATTGGTGATCCATAGATTGTTCAATTACAAACAATGCATGGTTTATATGCAATTAATGTCTAAGAGGGATTACACTATATGTTGCGTGTCTGAAACACATTATACATGTTTGAGAAGTAAACAAACCCACATGAAACACACATTAATTGGATACAGTTAGCGAGGAATGCATACATTGGATTTCAACATAAAGTGGTTTCAAATATTTGAAAATCCAAATTGATGGATACAACCTTATGAATCTGAGATCATCCCATTTGTAAACCATATTTATGTATAAATGGTGTTGTGCTTTTGAAAGTATATATAAAAATGATGTATATAGAATGTAATTCCAATTGAAAATGGATCCCGCTCGAAAAAATATAGAATACAAACGGGATTCGAATTGAGTTGGCATGGTAAACGTGCACTCTGCAAAATTTGAATGAAGCGGGGAAAGTCGCAGTAACCGCCTAAAACCAAAATCTGCGAGATGGAAACCACTACTGCCTATCCCTGCCACGCAAAGCCTATCTGCTGGATTTCTATAGGTTTCGTAGGGGTAGGTTTGTAATTTCACCCAAACGTGACGTAACCGCCTCTCACCCGAATTCATACATGGTGGGCGCCAAAACACAGTGTGTCCTCGGCCGAAATCGACTCCCTCCCCGATTCATATTCATACACGGTGGGTGATGACCCACAAGTATAGGGGATCTATCGTAGTCCTTTCGATAAGTAAGAGTGTCGAACCCAACGAGGAGCAGAAGGAAATGATAAGCGGTTTTCAGCAAGGTATTCTCTGCAGGTACTAAAATAAGTAGTAACATATAGTTTTGTAATAAGATAATTTGTAATGAACAACAAGTAACAAAAGTAAATAAAGTGTAGCAAGGTGGCCCTATCATTTTTGTAGCAAAGGAGAAGCCTGGACAAACTCTTATATAAGGAAAAGCGCTCCCGAGGACACATGGGAATATCGTCAAGCTAGTTTTCATCACGTTCATATGATTTGCGTTCGGTACTTTGATAATTTGACATGTGGGTGGACCAGTTCTTGGGTGCTGTTCTTACTTGAACAAGCATCCCACTTATGATTAACCTCAATTACAAGCATCCGCAACTACAACAAAAGTATTAAGGTAAACCTAACCATAGCATGAAACATATGGATCCAAATCAGCCCCTCACGAAGCAACGCATAAACTAGGGTTTAAGCTTCTGTCACTCCAGCAACCTATCATCTACTTATTACTTCCCAATGCATTCCTCTAGGCCCAAATAATGGTGAAGTGTTAAGTAGTCGACGTTCACATAACACCACTAGAGGCTAGACAACATACATCTCATCAAAATATCGAACGAATACCAAATTCACATGACTACTAATAAAAAGACTTCTCCCTTGTCCTCAGGAACAAACGTAACTACTCACAAAGCATATTCATGTTCATAATCAGAGGGGTAATAATATGCATAAAGGATCCGAACATATGATCTTCCACCAATTAAACCAGCTAGCATCAACTACAAGGAGTAATTAACACTACTAGCAACCTACTGGCACCAATCTCGGACTTGGAGACGAGAATTGGATACAAGAGATGAACTAGGGTTTTGAGATAAGATGGTGTTGATGAAGATGTTGATGGAGATTGCCCTCTCCCGATGAGAGGAGCGTTGGTGATGATGATGGCGATGATTTCCCCCTCCGGGAGGGAAGTTTCCGCGGCAGAACAGCTCTGCCGGAGCCCTAGATTGGTTCCGCCAAGGTTCCGCCTCGTGGTGGCGGAGTTTCGTCCTGAAAGGTTGCTTCTGGTTTTTTTCTCGAGAAAGACTTCATATAGGAGAAGATGGTCATCGGAGAGCCACCAGGGGGCCCACGAGGCAGGGGGGCGCGCCCTAGAGGGGGGCGCCCCCCACCCTCGTGGACAGGGTGTGGGCCCCCTGGTCTTCATCTTGGCGAGAATTTTTCATTATTTATTATAAGGTATTCCATGGAGTTTCAGGACTTTTGGAGTTGTGCAGAATCGGTCTCTAATATTTGCTCCTTTTCCAGCCCAGAATTCCAGCTCCCGGCATTCTCCCTCCTTATGTAAACCTTGTAAGATAATAGAGAATAGCCATAAGTATTGTGACATAATGTGAAATAACAGCCCATAATCCAATAAATATCGATATAAAAGCCTGATGCAAAATGGACGTATTGACTACCCCAAGCTTAGACCTCGCTTGTCTCAAGCGAAAGCTGATAACAATAAATATGTTCCCATGTTTAGAGGTAGAGGCATCGATAAAAATAAAATACGAACATGAAGGCATCATGATTATTCTCATAAAAACAACATATATAGATATTGTCATATGATTACTTATGTTCAAGTGATGATCTATTCACAATGCAAAAGTATGAATCAAAAACCTTATTGAGAACCAACAAACTATAACCTCTGTCATTGAAGCAATTGTAGTTTATCATAACATCAGAAAGAGTCTATGTTAGAGCTAAAAAGCAAGTCCACATACTCAACTATCATCTAGTCCTTCATAATTGCTAACACTCACACAATACTTGTGGTTACGGAGTTTTAATCGGACACAGAGAAAGATAGGGACTTATAGTTTAGCCCAACTTTTACCTCAAGGGTAATGTCAACAATAGTAAGTCATGCCCCCTACATCCAATTAGATATATCTATCAGGTTCTTTCCAATCTGCTGGGCTTGCCAAAGGATAAAATGAAAAAGGAAAGGTGAAGATCACCATGACTCTTGCATAAGTTAGAAGATAATAATAAAAGATAGGCCCTCGCAAAGGGAAGCAGAGGTTGCCATGCGCTTTTATGGTTGGATGCACAAAATCTTAATGCGAAAGAACGTCACTTTATATTGCCCCTTGTGATATGAACCTTTATTATGCAGTCCGTCGCTTTTATAACTTCCACATCACAAGATCGTATAAAGCTTATTTCTCCCACAGTAATCATACATATTTAGAGCAATTTTTATTGCTTTGCACCGATGACAACTTACTTGAAGGATCTTACTCAATCCATAGGTAGATATGGTGGACTCTCATGGCAAAACTGGTTTAAGGGTATTTGGAAGCACAAGTAGTATCTCTACTTGGTGTTGAGAATTTGGCTAGCATGAGAGGGAAAGTCAAGCTCAACATGTTGGATGATCCATGACAACATACTTTATCTCAGATATAAGAAAACATAACCCATTATGTTGTCTTCCTTGTCCAACATCAACTCTTTAGCATGTCATATTTTTATGAGTGCTCCCAATCATAAAAGATGTCAATAATAGTATATTTATATGTGAAACCTCTCTTTCCTTTTTACTTCCTATTAATTGCAACGATGATCAAAGCTATGTCTGCCAACTCCCAACAACTTTTAATCGTCACACTCTTTCTATGTGAAGTCATTACTATCAATAAGATCAATATGAACTTTTGTTTCTTCTTATTCTTTTTCTCTTTTCTTTTATTCACCCAAGATCATAGCAAGAAAATCAAGCCCTTGACTCAACACTAATCTTTATTATATAGCTCACAGACTCGATTACATAGAGAGATCATAAGGCAAAACTCAAAACTAGATCATGCCATAAACTTTATTCTACTAGATCAAAATACTACTAATAGGATCAAACTAAGGAAAACGGTAAAGATAGGAGTTGTGATTATGATACGATACCGGGGCACCTCCCCCAAGCTTGGTGGTTTTGCCAAGGGGAGTGCCCATACCCATGTTATTATATCTCCTTGGTTGGTGAAGAAGGTGGAGGTGTTGTTGATGATGCGGGCTTGTCATCCATCTTCCAAGGCATAGGTTCACCATCATAGAAGGATGATCGAGTCTCCGGAATCCTCAAATCTGCAGCCAAACTCATTCTTTTGAATCTATATTCATACTCACAGTTTTGGTTTTGCAGGTCATAGATTTGGGCTTGGAGGTGCTCGATCTTCTCATGTATCTTGAAGATGGCCTCCTCGGTGTTCTTGGCATCCGGCTTGTAGTTGTTAGTGAAATCCGCGAGCATCTTGTGGCTAGCGTTGATTCCACGCTCCACCATCCCCTGGCACTTGAAAACTTGTTGCTCCATTGCTTCGAGCGTCGTCTCCACGCTTCCGGTTCCCTTTGGCCCCTCAGCATCACGGATGTGCAGCAACCCATCACGCATCTCAATGGTTTGAGGGTGTCGCAGCACCTCCACATGTAAGGGTTGATGACCTTCTCGAAGAACTTGTCCTTGGAAACACTTGGGGACGTCATGATAATCTAGATCTGTCAGAAAAACAGCTCAAAACAAGAACAGAGAATATTTGCGTGATACGGGAGTCGAAACCTTAGGGAGAATATATAGTGAATTTTTACCGACCAAAATACGTATCGTGCAAGAAAATGGAGTCCGGAAGGCACACGAGGTGCTCACAAGGTAGGGGGGCACGCCCTCCACCCTCGTGGGGCCCTCGTGTCCTTCCCGGACTGCTACTTCATTTTCTATTTTTCTAAATATTCCAAACGGAGAAATATTGCCTTAAAAATTGTTTTGGAGTCGGTTTACTTACCGTACCACATACCTATTCCTTTTCGGAGTCTGAAACATTCTGGAAAGTGTCCCTTAGGTATTCCTCCGGGGCCATGGTTTCAATAATATTGGTTTCAACATTTATGGGATTACGTGAGATATAATGTTTGATTCTTTGACCGTTTACCACCTTCGGATTTGTGCCTTCGAAGTTGTTGATTTTTATGGCACCGGAACGATAGACCTCCTCGATAACATAGGGGACTTTCCATTTAGAGAGAAGTTTACCTGCAAAAAATCTTAAACGAGAGTTGTATAGCAATACATAATCACCTACATTAAACTCACGCTTTTGTATCCTTTTGTCATGCCATCTTTTAACCTTTTCTTTAAACAACTTGGCATTTTCATAAGCTTGGGTTCTCCATTCATCAAGTGAGCTAATATCAAATAACCTCTTTTGACCGGCAAGTTTGAAATCATAGTTGAGCTCTTTAATAGCCCAATATGCCTTATGTTCTAGTTCGAGAGGTAAGTGACATGCTTTTCCATGTACCATTTTATACGGAGGCATACCCATAGGATTTTTATATGCAGTTCTGTAGGCCCATAATGCATCATCAAGTTTCATGGACCAATTCTTTCTAGACCTATTGACAGTCTTTTGCAAAATTAATTTGAGTTCTCTATTAGTCAATTCTACATGACCACTAGACTGTGGGTGATACGGAGATGCAATTCTATGATTGACGTCATATTTAGCAAGCATTTTACGGAAAGCACCATGAATAAAATGTGAACCACCATCAGTCATTAAATATCTAGGTACTCCAAACCTCGGAAAAATAACTTCTTTAAGCATTTTAATAGAAGTGTTATGATTAGCACTACTAGTTGGAATAGCTTCTACCCACTTAGTAACGTAATCAACATCAACTAAAATATGTGTATATCCATTAGAGGCAGGAAAAGGTCCCATATAATGAAAGCCCCAAACATCAAACGGTTCAATAACAAGTGAATAATTCATAGGCATTTCTTGACGTCTACTAATATTACCAATTCTTTGAATCACAAGATAGGACAAACGTACGGGCATCCTTGAAGAGAGTAGGCCAATAAAAACCAGATTGCCATACCTTATGTGCAGTTCTATCTCCCGCGTGGTGTCCTCCATAAGTTTCGGAGTGGCACTTGCATAGGATCTGTTCCTGTTCATGCTCAGGTACACAACGTCTAATAACACCATCCACTCCTTCTTTATAAAGATGTGGGTCATCCCAAAAGTAATGTCTCAAATAATAGAAGAACTTTTTCTTTTGTTGGTATGTGAAGCTAGGTGGTATAAATTTAGCAACTATGTAATTAGCATAATCAGCATACCAAGGGGTACTACGAGAAGTAATTATGACATTTAATGGTTTATCAGGAAAGCTATCATCAATAGGTAGTGGGTCATCAAGAACATTTTCTAACCTAGATAAGTTGTCTGCAACGGGGTTCTCAGCTCCTTTTTATCAACAATATGCAAATAAAATTCTTGTAGCAAGAGAACCCATCTAATAAGTCTAGGTTTAGCATCTTTCTTCTCCATAAGATATTTAATAGTAGCATGATCAGTGTGGATAGTTACTTTAGAATCAAGAATATAAGGTCTGAACTTATCACAAGCAAATACAACTGCTAAAAGTTCTTTTTCAGTAGTAGCATAATTTCTTTGAGCATTGTCTAGAGTCTTACTAGCATAATGGATAACATTTAATTTCTTATCAACTCTTTTCCCTAGAACAGCACCTACAGCATAATCGCTAGCATCACACATAGTTTCAAAGTCTAAATTCCAATCAGGTGGCTGAATAATAGGTGCAGAGACTATTGCTTTCTTAAGTATTTCAAATGCTTCTACACAATCATCATCAAAGACAAATGGTATATCTTTTTGTAATAAATTAGTCAGAGGCCGAGAAATTTTTGAGAAGTCCTTAATGAACCTCCTATAAAATCCGGGGTGACCAAGGAAACTTCTTTACCTTTGATGTCCTTGGGACATGGCATCTTTTCAATAGCATCAAACTTGGCTTTATCAACTTCAATACCTCTTTCAGAAACTTTATGCCCCAAGACAATACCTTCATTAACCATAAAGTGGCACTTTTCCCAATTCAATACAAGATTACTTCCTTCACATCTCTGCAAAACTCGATCAAGATTGCTCAATCAATAATCAAAAGAAGATCCATAGACGGAAAAGTCGTCCATGAAACCTCACAGATCTTTTCACAAAAGTCAGAGAATATAGCCATCATGCATCTTTGAAAGGTAGCAGGTGCATTACATAAACCAAAACGCATATGTCTATAAGCAAAAGTACCAAAAGGGCATGTAAAAGTAGGCTTTGATTGATCTTTAGCCGACACAGGTATTTGAGAGAAACCAGAATAACCATCTAGAAAGAAGTAATGTGTATGCTTGCATAATCTTTCTAGCATTTCATCGATAAAAGGTAAGGGGTAATGATCTTTCTTAGTAGCCTTTATTAATTTGCGGAAATCAATTACCATCCTATAACCTATAATAATTCTTTGTGTAATCAATTCATCTTTATCATTAGGAACAATAGTAATACCTCCCTTCTTAGGGACACAATGAACAGGACTTACCCACTGACTATCAGCAACGGGATAAATTATACCTGCCTCCAGAAGCTTTAGTATTTCTTTTCTTACCACTTCTTTCATTTTAGGATTCAGACATCGTTGGGGATCACGAACTGGTTTGGCATCTGCTTCCAAATTTATTTTATGTTGACATAGAGTGGGACTAATTCCCTTAAGATCATCAAGAGTATATCCAATAGCAGCATGGTGCTTCTTCAGAGTTTTCAATAATCTTTCTTCTTCATGCTCTGAAAGGTTAGCAATAATAATAGGATATATCTTCTTTTCATCATGATAAGCATATTTAAGATTATCAGGCAACGGCTTAAGCTCAAACACGGGATCACCCTTAGGTGGAGGGGATCCCCTAGGATTTCAACAGGCAAATTGTGTTCCAGAATAGGTTCCCGTTTAAAGAATACTTCATCTATTTCCCTTCTTTCATTCATAAACATATCATTCTCATGGTCTAGCAAATATTGTTCTAAAGGATCGCTAGGAGGTACGACAATAGAAGCAAGACCAACAATTTCATCCTTACTAGGCAATTCTTCTTCACGGTGTTGTTTACTAAATTTAGAGAAATTAAACTCACGAGTCATATCATCTAAGCCGACAGTAACAACATCCCTTGTGCAATCTATGGTAGCATTAACAGTATTTAAGAAGGGTCTACCAAATATAATGGGATAAAAGCTATCTTGTGGGGAACCAAGAACAAGAAAATCAGCAGGATATTTAGTTTTCCCACACAAGACTTCAACATCTCTAATAATTCCCATTGGTGAAATAGTATCTCTATCAGAAAGTTTAATAGTAACATCAATTTCTTCTAACTCAACAGGTGCAATGTCATGCATAATTTCTTTGTATAAGTCAATAGGTATTGCACTAGCACTAGCACCCATATCACATAAGCCATGATAACAATGATATCCTATTTTAACAGAAATAAGAGGCATGCCTACCACAGGTCTATTTTTATCTTTAGCACAAGGTTTAGCAATTCTAGCAGTTTCACCGCAGAACTGAATAGCATGCCCATTAATATTACCAGACAAGAGATCTTTAACAATAGCGATATTAGGTTCAACTTTAACTTGCTCAGGAGGTGTATATGTTTTAGTATTGCTTTTATGAACCATAGTTGAAGCTTTAGCATGATCTTTTATCCTAGCAGGGAAAGGTGGTTTCTCAACATAACAAGTAGGAACAATAGGATCATTATAAGTGACCGTCTTTTCTTCAACTTTAATAGGTGCAGCTACTTTTACTTCTATGGGAGGATGATATTTAAACCACTTCTCCTTAGGGAGATCAAGATAAGTAGCAAAAGATTCACAGAAAGAAGCTACTATCTCAGAATCAAGTCCATATTTAGTGCTAAACTTACGGAAAGTATCGGTATCCATAAAAGATTTAACACAATCAAACTTAGGTGTCATACCTGACTCCTTACCTTTGTCGAGATCCCAATCTTCAGAGTTCCATTTAATTCTATCCAATAAATCCCATCTAAATTCAATGGTCTTCATCATAAAAGAGCCAGCACAAGAAGTATTGAGCATGGTACGATTATTTTCAGAAAGCCGAGCATAAATTTTTTGAAGAATTGTTTCTATTGGGAGCTCATGATTGGGGCAGAATATAACATTGATTTAAGCCTCCCCCAAGCTTGAGCGATGCTTTCTCCTTTACGAGGCCAAAAATTATATATATAATTGCGGTCACGATGAACAAGATGCATAGGGTAATACTTTTGATGAAATTCCAATTTCAATCTTCTATAGTTCCATGATCTCGTATCATCACATAGCCTATACCATGTCAATGCGTCTCCCTTCAAAGATAAAGGAAAGAACTTCGTCTTAGCAACATCATCGGGTATACCTACAAGCTTAAATAATCCACAAACTTCATCCACATATATTAGGTGTTCATCAGGATGCTTTGTTCCATCTCCTGTAAAAGGATTAGCTAGCAGTTTTTCTATCATACCCGAAGGATACTCATAAGGAATTTCATTTTCAATAGGTTCATTAGGTTGAGGAGCAACTCTTTGCTCTACTGGTCGGGGTGAAGATACCCCGAACAAGCCCCTCAGAGGATTACTTTCCATAGTAACAAGCGACAGTAAATTTCAGCACACTATATAAATTTTTCCTTACCAAATTCCACCTACCAAAGGCGCTTCACTCCCCGGCAATGGCGCCAGAAAAGAGTCTTGATGACCCACAAGTATAGGGGATCTATCGTAGTCCTTTCCATAAGTAACAGTGTCGAACCCAACGAGGAGCAGAAGGAAATTATAAGCGGTTTTCAGCAAGGTATTCTCTACAAGTACTGAAATAAGTAGTAACCGATAGTTTTGTGATAAGATAATTTGTAATGAACAACAAGTAACAAAAGTAAATAAAGTAAAGCAAGGTGGCCCAATCCTTTTTGTAGAAAAGGACAAGCCTGGACAAACTCTTATATAAGGAAAAGTGCTCCCGAGGACACATGGGAATATTGTCAAGCTAGTTTTCATCATGTTCATATGATTCGTGTTCGGTACTTTGATAATTTGACATGTGGGTGGACCGGTGCTTGGGTGCTGTTCTTACTTGAACAAGCATCCCACTTATGATTAACCTCTATTGCATGCATCTGCAACTACAACAAAAGTGTTAAGGTAAACCCAACCATAGCATGCAATATATGGATCCAAATCAGCCCCTTGCGAAGCAACGCATAAACTAGGGTTTAAGCTTCTGTCACTCTGGCAACCCATCATCTACTTATTACTTCCCAATGCCTTCCTCTAGGCCCAAATAATGGTGAAGTGTTATGTAGTCGACGTTCACATAATAGCACTAGAGGCTAGACAACATACATCTCATCAAAATATCGAACGAATACCAAATTCACATGACTACTAATAAAAAGACTTCTCCCTTGTCCTCAGGAACAAACGTAACTAATCACAAAGCATATTCATGTTCATAATCATAGGGGTAATAATATGCATAAAGGATCTGAACATATGATCTTCCACCAATTAAACCAACTAGCATCAACTACAAGGAGTAATTAACACTACTAGCAACCTACTAGCACCAATCCTGGACTTGGAGACAAGAATTGGATACAAGAGATGAACTAGGGTTTTGAGATGAGATGGTGCTGATGAAGATGTTGATGGAGATTGCCCTCTCCCGATGAGAGGAGCTTTCGTGATGACGATGGCGATGATTTCCCCCTCCGGGAGGGAAGTTTCCCCGGCAGAACAGCTCTGCCGGAGCCCTAGATTGGTTCCGCCTCATGGCGGCGGAGTTTTGTCCCGAAAGGTTGCTTCTGGTTTTTTTCTCGATGAAAGACTTCATATAGGAGAAGATGGTCATCGGAGAGCTACCAGGGGCCCATGAGGTAGGGGGCGTGCCCTAGGGGGGGCGCCCCCACCCTCGTGGACAGGGTGTGGGCCCCCTGGTCTTCATCTTTGATGAGGATTTTTAATTATTTATAATCAGTTATTCCATGGAATTTCAGGACTTTTGGAGTTGTGCAGAATAGGTCTCTAATATTTGCTCCTTTTGCAGCCCAGAATTCCAGCTGCCGGCATTCTCCCTCCTTATGTAAACCTTATAGCATAAGAGAGAATAGCCATAAGTATTGTGATATTATGTGAAATAACAGCCCATAATGCAATAAGTATCAATATAAAAGCATGATGCAAAATGGACGTATCAGTGGGCGCCAAAAATAATCTCTCGTTGGCAAATATTCGGTGTATGCGAGATTACCGTCTTATCCCCAACCGACTAATGTTGCTGTGATGTAGTAGAAATTTGAAACGGGGGCTAAGTTTGTAAATTTCCTTGCATTTGAGACAAGCGCTCCCTGAATACATGGTTCCCCCTTCCTCTCTACCTCCGTTTTCCCCATTCGTACTCCGTGGGTGCCAAAACACCCTCTCCACCCCACCCTCCTCCGTCCGCCACCGTCCGCCACCCCATCCACCGCTGTCGTCGTCCACCATGCGGGAGCTGATACCCCGACACCGTCGTCCATTACAAGAGATCGACCTCTCTCATCCACGGCTTTGGACCAGGATCCTTGCATCCCGTCCTCTCACTTCATCCCCACCGTCGTCCACCTTGCCCGCGCAGCTCCTACGACCGTCTCGTCTACCGCGCCCCGCCGCCACTGTCTACCCTCCTAGATCTGCTTCCACACCACCGACAGCCATCGCTACCGCAGCACTGTCAAATTCTCAGCAGATGCGTACACGGCGCCACACTAGAGGCGGTACTCTTTCGTATCTGCTCAACTTATTTATCGCAACAAGAAAATAGATCGCCACTGCTTTACTCTGATTTCTTGTCTTGGTTGCTAAGTTGCCTTTGCCATGGCACGCTCAACACTATACTCCCAATGCTTATGGTTTCCCCCTTTTATATTCCACACTAGTTAAATCATGGTAGACTAAATTTCAAAATTGGGTCAGTCGATTTTTCAGAGCTCGCCGGAGTTCGCCAGTGCGATCGAAGGGGCTCGGGTGGTTATGGGGCCTCGCTGAACGAAGAAAACTCGACGCGGGTGGGGGTTGGGTCGGGGGTGGGGTAGCGGAGGAACACAGACAGTGGGGGCCGGTGGTCCGGCCGGCGGCCCGTGCGGTGTTCTGTATTGGAAGAATCAGAGACGAGGAAGAAGAAGGGTTAGGAGACGTAGGATCTTCATACAACCGCCTGAAATGGTCGAGAGACAGCTGGGAGTTGCATTCTTAATGCGCTCTGGTTCATCATGTGTGGGCACTGCGCAACCAGCATTTTATTATCCAAAATCGGCTTGCTCTTCTTTACGATGTTCCTCTTCCGTTCTTCTTTAATATGTACTCTCTCCGTTCCTAAATACAAGTCTTTGTATAGATTCCACCATGGACTACATATGGAGCAAAATGAGTGAATGTACACTCTAAAATGTATTTGGATACATCTTTATATGATCCATAGTGGAAATCTCTACCAAGACTTATATTTTGGAACGGAGGGAGTATGATAGTAGTACAGTATGTTCCTTGTACTGAAGATGAGCATGGAAATTTGCAGTGTAGAGGTCTATAAGGTCGGTTGTGATGGACACTTTGAGCCTCTTTGATTCGTAGGATCTTGTAAACATAGGAATAGGATTTTTCGTGACCTGCCCACTTGAATCCTATAAGAATAGCAAGGAAATGCGGGGAGCTGTGTCGCCTTTGAGAGTTACACTAATATTAACAGTACTGCACCTTCACTTGAAGAGAGCTGGTCTCCGAAGCCTTTCTAGCCGTACCGGCAATAGTAGCACATATATTCCAGCAAGTTCCACTTTGCTGATTTTACTCTGATGCTTAAGGTTTTCCCGTTATATCTACACTATGATCTGTGTAGCTGCTTTGTGTCGCACTAGCAGCAGTCCACTCTTGAAGCTAAACACTGCAATGACTTACAAAATTGGCACCAAGGCATTGAGTGCCATTCTGGATGCAATGAAACTCATACGCTCCCCACGTGTTGATTCTTGTTCAGAATATGATCCTAATGACTATTCTAACCTCGAGGAGTCAAAGGCAGATGGCCTGTCCTGTTCACCCATCAAGGTGCCTGTTCTAATTTGGCAATGTTTTATTGATTGCGGGTATCTGACATATGTTGTCTTGCATTTCTTCTACTTTGTTGCACCGCCATCTGCTTAGTTTACTCATCATATATGTCGAGATACCATGCCCATCCATTATCAATACATATTCCCTCTGTCATCATACCATGTTTTTCCACTCAAATGTTGTTCTTGTGCATCAGACATCAAAAAGGAAGATGGTGATTGCCTAACCTGAAGGAGCACCAGCAAAGTCCTTGAAAAACATGGTGGTGCCGGAGAAATCAGACAGCACCCCACTTATATTAGCTGTACAACCAATGACACAAAACGTAGGACCGACTCCAGCAGACTGTACCCATACTTCACTGGCCACACCACTAGCCCCACCACACAGGACCTGCACTCCAGCAAAAGGTATACCGATTTCATTTGCCATAGCACCAGCTGTACCACAGAAAAATCCCACTCTAGCAAAAAGTATAGCAAGTACACTGGCCGAAGACCTATCCCAACTGCAGAGACGGCCAATTCTTGCAGATTGGAACCCCATTCCATTTATTCCCAGTTTAAAAGACAATGCTTTCAATGCTTTTAGGGACTACGTGCATATATTCCCATCATGGGAAGATTATTGTGAAGACAAACACCATTTTCACATCTTCCTGTCCAACTTACGTGTAAGTGTTATTATTCATGGTTATTATTTTCCTGTTTTCTCTTGATTGAACACATCAATGATTTACATTACATTGTTGTAACTAGGCGAGGGTCAATCTAGATAGTCATGACGAGCAAAGCTTGCTTGTGCTTTTCAAGGAAGCATTGCAGCAGTATCGGTGTTACCTGAGGAAATCACACTTTGATGGTAAGTCTATAAACGAATTTCCGGTGAAGTCTCCTGTGCTAAATTTAGAAGACATTGAATCGAAAAACCTTGTTATGCACTGGTCTTGTTCCCAGGATGAGGTACTGTCTATGAAATCACATGACAATTTGAACTTCTACTTTTCTGCATGTGACGTACGGATCTTTTTTGCAGGAAATCAGCTCGAAGAAGAATTCCGGGTTGACAAGAACGACAGGATATCGCAAATATGCTGCCCGCTGCTTTGCTCTTGTTAGTACCTGTTGTCCTGTATCACTGTACTTGCATACATACCTGGTTCATT
Organism: Triticum urartu; assembly: GCF_003073215.2. NCBI lineage: Eukaryota > Viridiplantae > Streptophyta > Magnoliopsida > Poales > Poaceae > Triticum > Triticum urartu. The sequence goes on from NC_053024.1 coordinate 86,587,138, forward strand.
ATGTGACAGCAGTATGCATGATAGCTTGCTTATCAATTGTTCGCTCCAAATTATCTGATATGTATGAGTGGTTACATTAGTGTACAATATATCCAATGCCAATTTTTTTTAGCTCTGCATTGTTCTTGTAAGTACATGCTTTCCTTGATCAGTGTACTTATAATGACAGGTAGTTGTTCATGTACCATCACTCTGCAACTTATTTTCCTTTGCCCTCCATTTTTTACACATCAGATCTATGTTTACTCTTCTCATAAGGTTGGCACTGAAGAAGTTTAGTTGTGCATTGCTCTTGGCTGTACCTTTTGCATGTATCGCTGCACTTACATTTATAGCTACTTGGTTATGTAGCATCACTCTTCATCTTCTCTTAAATATTCTCCATTTTTTCGTATATTATCACATCTATATTTACTCTTAACAAAATGTAGAATAAAGGCAATGTTTTTGAAGAAAATTATGTGGTAAAATTCTTGAATCCCCCCCCCCATCAGCATGGACAAGGCCTTTATAGAGCCTCTCTTCACCAATAATGTAAGTTTGTCCATCTCAAGCCTTCAAACTTTGTTGTATATATTTGGTTAGGCATGACTGCAACAGCTGTTTATTTTTGGTGTTTGCATCAAATTGCTTGTTTAAAGTTTATTATGTAGTTCATAAACAAAAGTTTGTCCTTTCTCAATTTAAGTTTTTAGTTGTACAACCAAGTTCCTTCTTCATACCATGTAAATTAAACTATACAAAGCAAGTGATCTTCTTTTGCACGACATGTATGCTTCTGTTCTTCATCCGTAATCCAGTGGTGTGGTGAACCTACCCACTACAGCACAATGTCATATTCTGCAATGTCTTAACTATGAACAATGTCATATCATTCTACTATTATTTAAACCGTCTCTTTATTTACCAATCTGAAATGGTATAAATTGACAGCACACTAACCATTGATACTTATGAGTTCTTGTTCTGTAATCCAATGGTGTCGTGAAGCTGCCAACTCCTTCACAATGTCATTTCCTACCATGTCTTGACCTGAACAATACCATATTGTGTTAATGCAATTTTAAACTGTGTACCTTTATTCGTCAGTAAGAAATGTGATGAATTGTCAGCACTGATACTATTATGTGCAAAACCTGTCATCTGTCTGCTTGTTTATCTTTCAGAGTGAGGAAGATATAAGTGTTGAGCAAGCGCAGTCTCATCATCTTGCTCAGCTGCTTGCACTGCAGCTCCCTAGCAGGGCTAAACTTTCTTGAACTCTATTGAAGTGCTGTCGGTTTTGTATATTATTTTGTCGGCGTGTTTATTTGCACTGGTGTCGACCTTTGATGCCCAGTGTATGTAATCTGCTGTCTGCTTGTTCTTTATTATCATAGTGGCGAACTTTGATGCCTAGTGGATGTAATATGCCATAATTTATTTATTGTATAGTCTAGTTTTTTTCTTATTCACGATGCTATAGTTATTTTACTGTATATATATCCTGTCTTCGCAGTAAACCGGCCAAACTATAAAATTACGGTACATAATCGAGGCGTCATGCAATCACGATGTAGGTTGGGCCTGAAACGTGTCGAACAGCTCACGGGCCGGCAACAGCCCGAAATGAACCCCGGCCCATGATTGTGCGAATCAAATCACGGGCTTTTAACAGGCCAAAATTGTCTCGGTCCTTGTTTGGCCCAATCAGATATCGGCTGCGAGCAGGCCGGATGCAAACCGGGCCGTAGTTAGGCCCAACTATATGACGAGCTTTTAATAGGCCGAAATTAATATATGGCCGAAATGTTAAACGGGCCCTTAACAGGCCAAAACTAATATCAGGACGAATTACTAAGTGGGCCTTTAGCAAGTGGGCCCAAAAGCATAGTGTCCAGTTGACGGGACGAATTTGATATGGGCCATAATTGAGCCCAAAGCCTCTTAAAGGGCCGGACCTGATCTGGGCCGTAATTTGGCCCAGAACGTGGTAGGCTTTTAACGGGCTGGATCCCATATGGGCCACTATTAGGCCCGAAGCGTGACAGGCCATTAATGGACCGGATCAAATATGGGCCGGCATTTGGCCCAAAACATGGCAGCCAGTTAATGGGCCGGCCTATTAGGGTCCTCAAAATCTTGTGGGCCTACAGCTGGGCCGACCCATTAATGTTGGCAAAATCTCGTGGGCCTTTAGCTGGGCCGGCCCATTATGATCCGCAAGAATCTTGTGGGCCAACATTAATGGGTCGGCCCATTATGGCACACAAAAATCTTGTGGGCCTTTAGCTGGGCCAGCCCATTATGGTCCGTAAAATCTCGCGGGCCTTTAGCTGGGCCGGCCCATTATGGTCCGCAAAATCTTGTGGGCCTTCAGTTGGGCCGGCCCATTTAAACTTGATGGGCCGGTCCACGTGTCAACATATCATAGGCGCGTCTCGCCCATTGGATGAGTGACACCTGTGCAAACGCAGACCTGACATGTGTCTCCTCCAGCTAATGATGATTTTACACGTGGAAAATCCCCATTGGTCGGGGCTGTTAACGGGTTATCGGATCCAAAACCCAACCCGATAGCTTAACGGCGTTCCGTTATGGTGGATGCCACATGTCGGTCACCATTGACGAAAGCACTTCTGTGACGCGCGATTTATCGTCATGGAAGTGGACACTTCCATGATGATAATTTTGGTAATGTCATGGAACACTTCTACGACAGCACATGTATGACTATCTTGATTCTGTCATAAAATCGTCATAGATGTACACACATGACAGAAAACGCGACCTACTGTGACAAACACGTATCATCACGGAAGTGTATTTTTTTGTAGTGTTCCTTTACACAGACAGGCTTGCATATTTACCTTGAAAATTTTCAGGCCAGTAAGATGTAGGGTCTTCTCAAGTTAGTAATTATATAAAATTTAACATATTTGGTAACAAAGGGACCGGCATACTTAGGTGTTCTGTATATTTTTCAGAGCATCTATGGCTAATCCGACGCATCGTTGTCTTGAAACAAGGTGATGTCGAGTTAGATTTTGAACTGACATCAATCGACAGCGCCGATCCTTTCGACCCTTCCTTACTTTTGGACGTGGAGAAGCACGGCCGGGAAGCGGGTGCATCGGTTCATGGCGGCATCGGGTCATTTGGACTTATTGTCCTAGCCTCTGACAACATGGAGGACCACACTGCTGTTCACTTCCGGGTATACAAGTCAGAGCAGAAGGACATGATACTCATATACTTTGATCTAAGAAGGTTAATGCTTTTGGTTTTTTCCTTAATGTTTTATTTATCTCTAAAAATGTCTAAAGAGTAAAAAGAATTATTTTCTTTTCTTTGCACAGTTCTTCATTGAGACCAGGACTATACACACCAGCCTATGGAGGCTTCTTTGAATTTGATCTTGAAAAGGAAAAGAAGATATCTCTGAAAACTCTGGTGAGTCTGGGAAGCTATTTCATTTCTCCTGTTGTTCACTTCACGCACTTTGTGTCAGAACTGAACATGAATGATGTGTCATGCAGATTGATCCGTCAGTGGTGGAGAGCTTTGATGGCGGAAGGGTCTGCATCATCACCAGAGTTTATTCCGTAGCGGTTGTTGACAGCGGGGCACACATGTATGCCTTCAACAACGGCAGTACCACGATCAGAGCACATAAACAGGGAAAACATAGCTGCTCATTTCCTTGACTCTAGGATTCATATATTATAATTTACTCTCAGTGTTATCCCCTGCCAAGTATTGCGTATTTAGGGCTCCTTTGATTCAAAGGAATTACATAGGATATTTGGACGGTTAGAATCCTTAGGATTTTTTCCTATGTTTGTCCTTTGATTCAAAGGATTGAATCCTATAGGATTTTTTCCTATGAAATCAAGTGTACTACATTTCATTGGAAATCAAGCATCCACTCCGGCCTCTTTTACAATTCCTTTGTTTTTTCTGTGGCATCAAACATTCTATACTAATCCTATAGGATTCAAATGGACATGCCACTCGAATCCTGTGTTTTTCCTATTCCTACATTCTGAAAATCCTGCAATTCAAAGAGGGCCTTCGTATGTGCAAATCTTCTAAGGGGCCTCGAGTTATGCTTACTTATGAGGCTGTCTCTTTTTTCTCCCGTTGCAACGCACGTGCCTTTTTGCTAGTATATATAAAAAGTACTTAACGGGCTAACAAGAATAAAGAGAATTATGATAGAAATTTCCACAAAAATTAGAAATATCTAACCTTTAATTGGGTTTATCATAAAACTACAACCGTTAGATCATAATGTAATTATAGAAAATTACCGACCAATACCTTCATCGATGAGGTGCCTCATATACGCTAAATTTATTTCGTTCAATCTCACAAAAAAATCACCCATATGTTCTCTCTCCTGCACATCTAGCAATGCCCATAAGCCAATCCCCAAAGCAAAGCCGATCAGTCGTGGCTCTACGATGTCTACTTTTCCCAATAGGCATCTGAAGGAAATATGCCCTAGCACTACTAGACAAAACCCTAGTAGTAGTGCGGGTTTTGATGCTATCAGTAGCGTGGGTAGCCGCGCTACTACTATGGCGCTACAGCTAACAGTTAGTAGTAGCGCGGAAGGAACCCGTGCTACTAATATTGACTATATCAGTAGCACTTTGATTGACCGCGCTACTATTAAATAGCTGTAGCGCATTTCTATACCCGCGGTACTGCTATATCTTTCACAATTTTCCCTGTTTCTTGCCCTGTTTCACGTTTCAGTTTATAGTTTATAAACTGCAGCTTCACATGTACAAGATAACAATCTCATTAACCACAATATCATATAGTCATACAGTAGTCATACAATAGCATAAAGCATTATAGGTACTCATACATAGTCAACATGCATCCTCACATGAATATAGCATATATGATAAGCAGTACTAGCTAGGTAGCCTAACAGCCACACATATATAACAGTTCTACTAGGTATATATAGTCTATGTAGTTTTAGATGATATCGACGAAGATCATCATCCTCAAGCCTGGGCGCTGGGTGTTCCTGATAGTAATTAGGATGGCCTGTCCAACACGAAGATTCATGCCAACAATGAATCTCTTCCACCCATCCGAGTTTAAGTGTGTGCAACCGTCTGTGTCCATGCGGTAAGTACAGGTGGTGACGGAGCCCCTTGCGGTAAGGCGTAGTCCAGCTGAGCCTTCTTCATCAGGCTTGGTACCACAACTCACAGATAGGCTCTTTGCAATTTTTGAATAAGAAAAACTTATCAATTAATAAATAGCATCGCACATACTCTTGCAAATATATTTCTATTAAGTATAGATTTCTACACTATCAAAAGACACAATACTACACATTTGTACTAAACATGAATTCTGCTAATAAGTATATATGAATTATCTACACTATTAATAGTTCCTTGGATTCTACACTAATAAGCATGTGATCGGACTCTACACTAAAGCATATCACCGACTAGATTCCACATAGCATATCATTGGAGTCTACACTAAGCATATAATCGGATAATCTACATTTGTAACTATAACATACCATATCATGCCAGTCGACCATGGTACTTGTCAGGTGGGTCATGAATGGCACCCCAACAAAGTCATCACGTTGGGGAATTATGTCCCATAGGTCGCACACCTCCTCCTTCCTCAGCCTCATTCTTTGAGCTACGATGGCTTCATGAAGTGGGTCCTCATCATCATCATCATCATCATCATCTTCCACCAGGTTGATATAAATGACAGCCAGCTTGGGTCTTTCTGCTCTGAAGGAGAAGCTGATCAACTCACCATCAGTAAGATGCATGCGGGCGAAGAAACGGGCCCATCCATCTCCTCCAATTTATGACATATTGCGTCCTTTCTCGACCTCCATAGTGTACGGCCCCCAGGAGCCTCAGATGTCATAGTGTCTCTTGTCAGCTTGTTGAATTTCAACCTCACATTGCATGGGACAATTTGTGTAAAAAAAGCAAAATGACAAAATGCTTTAATGAAACACTGAAAAATAGTTGTTACATTTCATATAACTTCTTACTACCGCATGACGAAAACTCAGCTGGAAGTAGATGCCGAACAACTTGCCAGTTGCAAGGCTGCTGGCGCACCTTGACTTGCACAGTCGACATGGTGGTGGTGGTGGTCGCACCATTTTCCTAAAGCAATACGAGAAAACAAAACAATAACTTAGCATGGGATGATCATCAATCTCAACATGCAAACCAAGATAGCAAACTAGCATTGACTATTCTAAACCGTACAAACTATCGGTGTACAAAAGTAGGGGCTCTCCTTTTGACCCCTTTAATTGTGCATGGGCAGTCGGACCCACGCGCCGTGGTCACAAGCAGGGAAAAGGAGGGAAGCCGAGAGAAGCTGAAGCATAAGACAACCAAGGCGACGCCGAGACCAGAAGCACAGGAGGGCAAGAGGGCGATGTGGACTGCCTCGGCAAGATCCTTGCCGAGGCTACCCCCCGCAGCCCCGGCAAGAGCCTTGCCGGGGCAACTTGCCCAACACCAGCAGAGCGAGCCACCCTTGAGCCCACAGGCTCCGACCCAAACAACCGTGTTGCAACCAAGGCTCGGGAGGCGCCTCTGTGGTGGCGTGCAAATCTTCGTCAAGATCATAAACACAAGATCAGATGAGGATTAGAAGACGGCGACCCTCGGCAGGATCCAAGCCGAGGAAATCCACAAGAACCCTGGCAAGACCCTTGCCGGGGATGACAGCAACGCCACGGCAAGACCCTTGTCGGGCCCCCGGCAAGACCCTTGCCGAGGGCGTTAGCAGGGCCACTGCCAGGCCCGCATCAGCCAAGACTCCACCATCGTTCGCATGCAGCTGCCAGCCCAACCAGCTGGGCAGGCACCTGTGTGGCAACATGCAACTTCCAGGCCAAATCAGCAAGCACCAGCGTGGCGGCATGCAGATCTTCATGAAGGCCCTACCACCGTGCCACCTCAGCTGCCTGCCTACCTACATGGCGCTGCATGCATCGCTGGTCTGGGCGTGTGTCGAAGCGAGGCAAAGCGGCGACAGACGGGAGGGGCCTCGTTCCCGTCCCCGATAAAGCTAATGGACACCTACGTAGTGCATTTAATGTGCTTTGTCCCGTAATACCGTGCGATAAGCTCGCGCACTGTAGGCCTTTCCACCTCCTGTGTGCCATTGTGGCAGCCCCTTTTTCCTATAAAAGGAGGCCCAAGGTGACCAGGAGAGGGATTCGGATTTTTGGGACAACACGTCCACCGTAGCTAGTTCAGAAAGCTCAAGAATACTCAATTCATCCACCAAAGCAGGACTAGGGTTTTACGCATCCTTGCGACCCGAACCTGGGTAAACAACCTGTGTGCTTGCTCCTAAACATGCTCTTCTCACGACCCCGCGCCCGCCGACCGTAGAAGGGATCCCAGTGATCCCATAGGTGTCGTTCTCACCGACATCTTTGGCGCGCCAGGTCAAGGTACTCCGGTGTGCAGAAATTGCTCTTCGGCCTCCTTATGGCCTCGAAGAAACTGCGTCATTACTTCCAAGCCAGCGAGATCACCGTCGTCACCCATCTCGCGACCCCGCGCCCGCCGACTGTAGAAGGGATCCCAGTGATCCGATAGGTGTCGTTCTCACCAACACAAGCTATCCTATATCAAAGTGTTATATATGACTAGAGGCTTACACTACTGGAATCTGGCAATTTGCAGTCTGCCACCTCTTTGCCGTCCGCCAGCTGACGGCAAAGAGCCTCTTTGCCGTCCACTTCCACAAAGCGGACGGCAAAGAAAGTGCAGATGGCAAAAAGTCTATTTGCCGTCAGCTGGCTGGCTTCTTTGCCGTCAGCCAGCTGACGGCCAAGAGCTAAAAGGCAGACGGCAAAGGACCAGGTGGGCCCCACAGGGCACGGCGTGGCTAGGTCAAGTTCTTTTCCATCCGTCGGCGGACGGCAAAGAGGAGACATGGGCCAGCCCTAAATGGCAGCCCTCTTTACCGTCCGCTAGCAGACGACAAAGAAGGTCCACTTAACGGGCCGAGCTGTCTCCCCTCTCTCTCTCTCTCTCTCTCTTTCTCTGTCTCCCTCCCGCTCGCCCGCCACTCTCCTCCCCCGCTGCTCTGCCACCGCCGCCCGCCAGCCCTGCCCACCGGACCCAGCCCTCGCCGCCGTCCAGCCCTCCCCCCGCCCCGCGCCCATCGCCCCGCTACCCCGCCGCGCCCCGTTGCCGGAGAGGCCTGCGCTGGGCCGCCCCGCTCCCGCCCTCCTCCCTGCAGCCCCTGGGTCGCCCTGCCCCACCGGCCGACCTCGCCCTCCACCAGCGATCCCTTGCAGGTTTGTTCTTCCCCCACTTTTTTTAGTTTAGTTTTTTAGTTTCTTTTAGCTTAGTTTCTGTTTTAGTTTTAGTTTTAGTTTTAGTTTTAGTTTAGTTTTATTTTATTTTAGTTTAGTTTATTTTAGATTAGTTTTAGTTTAGAAGAATAAGAGGAGTAGAAGGAGGAGGAGGAGGGAGGAAGAGGAAGGAAAGAAGAAGAAGAAGAAGAAGAAGAAGAAGAAGAAGAAGACGAGAAGAAGGAAAGGAAAAAAGAGGGCGCCCGGGGACGAGGAGGTTTGGGGTTCCTCGGTGTCGATGGAACCCTAAATAGCAAGTATCGTCAGTGCGAGATACATGTGGCCGTCGGTGTCGAATACTACATCCATGTCCAACAAGTGACGCCGACGTCCCAAAGCAACTGTTCTCGGCATCGATGGCGGTCGAACACCATTGCGAATTTGTCTGGCAGCCTCTGCGATGACGACTAAATGGCAAGTGTTGAAACTTGAAACACCCAAACTGACTCAAGTCGGTTTGGTTGTTTGAAATTTCGAAACTTGGCTTTAATCCTCATCGCAGAGGCTGCCAGGAAAATTCGCCAAGGTGTTCGACCGTCATCGGCCACCGGAACTATTGTTGAGGGATGCCGGGCGTCGGCTTCACTTGTGGGATGTGAATCTAGTGTTCAACGCCGAGCGCCACATGTATCTCGCACCAATGATACTTGCTATTTAGGGTTCCATCGATGCCAAGGACCCCCTAACCCACTCATCCTGTTATAAAAATTTAGTTAGGTCGACGGAAGAAACAAAATTGCTATGTTATTCATCTTTCGATTTAAATGTGCAGTTATTTTGTCGCTGCGAGGGTCTGGTGTTCAACGAGCTCTGCCCCTGCGTTCATTGGTGAGCAAAAATGACATCTCCTCCTCCCCCTTCATTTGCTCTGTTCCGGTCTTCGTGCCGATGAAACTTGCTAGCTATAGGTGCCAATCATCATTATGCGTGATATGTCTCCAATGTATCTACTTTTCCAAACACTTTTGCCCTTGTTTTGGACTCTAACTTGCATGATTTGAATGGAACTAACCCGGACTGACGTTGTTTTCAGCAGAATTACCATGGTATTATTTATGTGCAGGAGCAAACGTTCTCGGAATGACCTAAAACTTCACGGTGACACTTTTCAGAAAATAAGAAAAATACCTGCCAAAGATGAAGGCTAGGGGGGCCACCACCTTGCCACGAGGGTGGGAGCGCGCGTGCCCCCCAAGGGAGCACCCCCCTACCTCGTGGGCCCCCTATTGCCTGTCCGACTCCAACTCCACCTCCATATATTGAGTTTCGGGGAGAAAAAAATCAAAGAGAAGAAATCATCGCGTTTTACGATACGGAGCCTCGGCCAAGCCCTAAAACCTCTCGGGAGGGCTGATCTGGAGTCCATTTGGGGCTCCGGAGAGGGGAATCTGTCGCCATCGTCATAATCAACCATCCTCCATCACCAATTTCATGATACTCACCACCGTGCGTGAGTAATTCCATCGTAGACTTGCTGGACGGTGATGGGTTGGATGGGATCTATCATGTACTCGAGTTAGTTTTGTTAGGGTTTGATCCCTAGTGTCCACTATGTTCTGAGATTGATGTTGCTATGACTTTGCTATGCTTAATGCTTGTCACTAGGGCCCGAGTGCGATGATTTCACATCTGAACCTATTACGTTTTCATCAATATATGAGTGTTCTTGATCCTATCTTGCAAGTCTATAGTCACCTATTATGTGTTATGATCCGTTAACCCCGAAGTGACAATAATCGGGATACTTACAGGTGATGACCGTAGTTTGAGGAGTTCATGTATTCACTATGTGTTAATGCTTTGTTCCGGTTCTCTATTAAAAGGAGACCTTAATATCCCTTAGTTTCCGTAAGGACCCCGCTGCCACGGGAGGGTAGGACAAAAGATGTCATGCAAGTTCTTTTCCATAAGCACGTATGACTATGTTCAGAATACATGCCTACATTATATCAATGAACTGGAGCTAGTTCTGTGTCACCCTAGGTTATGACTGTTACATGATGAACCGCATCCGGCATAATTCTCCATCGCCGATCCATTGCCTACGAGCTTTCCATATATTGTTCTTCGCTTATTTACTTTTCCGTTGCTATTGCTATCATCGCTACAAAATACCAAAAATACTAGTTTTACTACTGTTACCTTTTCCTACTGTTATCACCACTATCATATTACTTTGCTACTAAACACTTTGCTGTAGATATTATGTTTCCAGGTGTGGTTGAATTGACAACTCAGCTGCTAATACTTGAGAATATTCTTTGGCTCCCCTTGTGTCGAATCAATAAATTTGGGTTGAATACTCTACCCTCGAAAACTGTTGCGATCCCCTATACTTGTGGGTTATAAAGACTATTTTCTGGCGCCGTTGCAGGGGAGCATAGCTCTATTCTTTGAGTCACTTGGGATATATATCTACTTATCATTATGAAGAACTTGAGAGATCCAAAAACCAAGATCTATCCCTCAACTACGAGGGGAGGTAAGGAACTTCCATCTAGCTCTGCACTTGATTCACCTTCTATTTTGAGTAAGCTTGCGACACCTACACCTGCTTCTGCTATTCATTCCGATATGTCGCACGTTATTCACGATGCCACTTCTGCTATGCTTGATACTTATGATGAAACTACCTCTATGCCTGATACTACTATGCCACTTAGTGATTTTCTTGATGAACAACTTGCTAGGGCTAGAGAAATTGAAAATATTGAATCTGATGATACTGCTGAAAGAGATGATGAAGAACCACTTGCCATTCCAAAGGGTTATGTTTTTGATCAAGATGCTTCTTTAGCCATTTTAGCTTGCAGAAATAGAACTGAACTTAGAAAATTATTAGCTAAATGGAGTAAGCAATCTCTAAATGCTATGATGAAACATGACCCTGCTTTTGGTACTTCACCTATCTTTGTTACTGATAAGGATTATGAATTCTCTGTTGATCCTGATATAATTACCTTGGTTGAATCTGATCCTTTTCATGGTTATGAATCGAAAACTGTTGTGGCACATCTTACTAAATTGAATGATATAGCCACCCTATTCACTAAAGATGAGAGAACTCGCTACTTTTACATCCTTAAAATATTTCCGTTCTCATTAAAGGGTGATGCTAAGATATGGTTTAATTCTCTTGATCCTGGTTGTGTGCGTAGTGCCCAGGATATGATTTATTACTTCTCTGCTAAATATTTCCCTGCTCATAAGAAACAAGCTTGGGGGAGGCTTCTCCAATTACTTAATTCTTTGCCCGATCATCCTCTTAAGAAAAATGAAATACTTGATATCTTTTATAATGGACTAACCGATGCCTCCAGAAATTACGTGGATAGTTGTGCTGGTTCTGTTTTCAGGGAAAGAACACCGGATGAAGCTGAAATTCTATTGAATAATATGTTGACAAATGAAAATAATTGGACACCTCCGGAGCCAATTCCTGAGCCTATTCCTAAACCAACTCCGAAGAAGAGGGATATTCTATTTCTCAGTCCTGAAGATATGCAAGAGGCAAAGAAATCTATGAAAGAAAAGGGTATTAAAGCTGAAGGTGTTAAGAATTTACCTCCTATTGAAGAAATACATGATCTTAATTTACCGCCTGTTGAAGAAAGATATAATCCAAATCCTTTACCTATTGAAGAAACTCATGGTCTTGATAACCTGACACAGGTAGTAAAGGTAAATTATCTATAAATATATGATAAAGTTGTAATCCCATTTACTAAGTTTGCTAGCCCATGATTATATGATTTTGATAAATTTATGGCTAAGCAAGAAGATTATAATGCTTATTTTGGTAGACAATTAAAATACAATTCAAATATGCTTGGACACTTGGGTGATTATATGGCTAATGTTAAAGGTGAACTTAAACTTATTAGTAAACATGCTTCGATGGTTACCAGTCATGTAGAACAAGTACTTAAAGCTAAAAATGATTTGCTCAATGAATTGAATAATAAGAATAATGATAATGCTGTTAGAGTGGCTACTAGAACTGGTAGAATGACTCAGGAACCTTTGTATCCTGAAGGCCACCCTAAGAGAATTGAGCAAGATTCTCAGAGAAATAACATAGATGCACCTAGTTCTTCTATAAAGAAGAAAAAGAAAAATGATATGACTTTGCATGCTCCTAGTGATTCTATTGTTGAAACACCTGAGAATCCAAATGATATTTCTATTTGTGATGCTGAAACACAACCTGGTAATGAAACTGAAACTAGTGATAATGTCAATAATAATGTTCATGATGATGCTCAACCCAGTAATGATAATGATATAGAAATTGAACCTGCTGCTAATCTTGATAACCCACAATCAAAGAATCAATGTTATGATAAGAAAGACTTTGTTGCTAGGAAACATGGTAAAGAAAGAGAGCTATGGGTTCAGAAACCCATGCCTTTTCCTCCCAAACCATCCAAGAAAAAGGATGATGAGGATTTTGAGCGCTTCGCTGAAATGATTAGACCTATCTTTTTGCGTATGCGATTAACTGATATGCTCAAAACAAATCCTTATGCTAAGTACATGAAAGATATTATTACAAATACAAGAAAGATACCGGAAGCTGAAATTTCCACCATGCTTGCTAATTATACTTTTAAGGGTGGAATACCAAAGAAACCTGGAGATCCAGGAGTACCCACTATACCATGCACCATTAAAAGAAACTATGTTAAAACTGCTTTATGTGATCTTGGAGCCGGTGTTAGTGTTATGCCTCTCTCTTTATATAGTAGACTTGATTTGAATAAGTTGACACCTACTGAAAAATCTTTGCAAATGGCTGATAAATCAACTGCTATACCTATCGGTATTTGTGAGGATGTGCCTATTGTAGTTGCAAATGTTACTATTTTAACGGACTTTGTTATTCTTGATATTCCCGAGGACGGTAGTATATCTATTCTTGGAAGACCCATTTTGAATATTGCAGGGGCTGTTATTGATTGGACTAAAGGCAATGTCACTTTTCATGTTAATGGTAATGAGCACACGGTACACTTTTCGAGGAAACAACCTCAAGTTCATAGTATCAACTCTATTGGAAACATTCCATCGATTATATTTGGAGGTTTTGAATTTCTTCTTCCTACTGTCAAGAAGAAATATGATATTCTTGTTATCGGGGATGTGCATATCCCTGTTGAGGTAACATAGTGTTATTCAAAATTTCTCCGGTTCCATGTTATTCGGAATGAGTTTGTTAACAAGACTTGATCAACCTTGTTAGTGGATTCCTTTTGATGACCATGAGATGGATGAAACTAGAAGGCACAACCTTTTGTACCCCACTTTTAAGTTCTGTTATTTATATTAAATAAAATAAAAATAAATATTTGTCTGTCTGTTATCTGATTACCCGTGCAATATAAAAATACCTCAAAAATCAAAGTTCTCAAAATGCCCTGAAAATTAAATATGATTTTTTCTAGAATATTTGAGGATTTATGGAACTGAGAACACACCAGGGGGGCCAACCACCTGGCCATGAGGGTGGACGGCGCGCCCACCCCTCTAGGGCGCGCCCCCTGCCTCGTGGGCCCACGGTGGCCCTCCTCCACTTATCCTTTCACCCATACACTCCTTCTTCCTCCCCCAAACACGAATAACCAGCTCAAACCCGAGTCGAAGCTCGTTTTGCTACCATTTTCGATCTCCTTGCTCAAAGCACCTCTCACAAAACTGCTTGGGTAGCTTGTTCCTGGGTATGTGACTCCCCCATTAGTCCAATTAGCTTTTGTTCTAGTGCTTTATTCATTGCAAATTTTTGCTGCTTAGGTGACCCTGTTCTTGAGCTTGCATGTCAAATTTATATGGTCAAAAGTAGTTTTGATGCATGATATAGGCTTTGGACACTTGTAGGAGTAGTTACTATCAATATTATTGAGTTTGGCTTACTTTTATTTTGAAGTTACTAAAAATTTCAAAATTTTTCAGAAAATGATGAGGAGACTCTTGAGGGGCTCATCGAGCCAAAGCTCGAAGGAAAAGGCACCAAAGCCTAAGTATAATCTGCCTCGCACCGCGGAGGTTCGGGCATGTGAATGGCCTTCTGAGGATTTCTTAAGAGCAGCCGGGATTTATGAAGATTTTCATGAATTGGCTCAGACTGCAGGCCTTACCTCTTTCCTCCATGACCAATGCGATCAGTATCTCTTGCTCACAAATATCTTTATGCAAAACTTTCATTTCCATTCTAGGAGCTCACCACCTACGGTGGAGTTTTATTTATATGATGAACATAAGGAGATGTCACTTTATGATTTCTGTTGGGTCTGTTTAGTCCCTTTTGAGGGCAATACTGAAGAACCACATCGTGATGATGTGGAGGGATTTATTGACACTATCACTATAGGGGAAACAAGGAAGGTTTCCGATGCACGAATCACTAGCATATACTTTCATGTTTTACGTTATTTTGCATTATTTGCTAGTCGTTGCTTAATTGGTCGCAGAAACTGTGGAAACCTGAGTATCCCTGATATTATTATTTTGCACTACGGTTTATACGGCGATAACTCTTTTAGTATGCGTGGCATTATTGCCAAACGGTTAAGTCTGAACCGTACCAAGGGCCCCATCTTTGGAGGCATCTATGCTACACGCCTAGCTGCACATTTTAACATACCTATTAGGCATTATGAGAAGGAAGAAAAGGTGCTGCCTCGTGTTTATTTAGATTATAAAAGTATGGTGGCGCATGATTTTATTGTTAAGAATAGGGAAGGAGAGCATAAATATCAATTGTTCTTTAATAAACATCATCCTGAGACTATTACCTTGCCTGCTCCTTCTTTGTTTGATTTGACTATAGGCACGTACGTTGTTCCGTTGACGGCTATTCACGCCTACCGGAACCCTGCACCAGCCAAGGAGGCAGAGCCGGAACCACAATTTGATCCTTCACGACATTCTAATTATTAGTGGGATCCGGAGATGATTGTCAGCCAGTGGCAATCGGAGTCTTCCTCTTCTGCATCACAGTACGACCCCAACTATTATTATGGATATCAGCCAGGCCAGCCGTGGCCATATACCAACTTAGGCCAAAAGCCTAAGCTTGGGGGAGTACGTATTTCTCATGACATTACATTTATGCTCACACACTCATTGCTAGATGTCAGTGCTCATACTTTTTCATTGTATCATCCATGCTAGCTTATTTTTCCTTTTTATGCTTTCCTCTTGTGTGTTTTATAAACCTTAAGAAAAACAAAAAAAATAGTTGTAGCTTTTAATTAGTTTACTTTCCATGCTTGTAGTAGTAATTAAAAACAAAAGCCAAAAAGATTTCATGTTCTTCTTTTGCTTGTTGGGAGCTTTCCTCTGTAAATAGTTTTATTTCTTTTCTTTTCTTTGGGGGTCGATAGGAGAAGACCATAATTAAATTGTTGAAGTGGCTCTTATATGCATTACTTTTGATCTCACAAAAGAGCCCATATGGCCTTGTCTTCTACTGTTTATGGAATGCCTGCAGATTCCAGCTTAGTCCAATGCACGTGCACTATTATTATTATTCACATCGTTCGATCGTGCAAGTGAAGGGCAATTATGATGATATGTGATGGACTGGCTGAGATGAGAAAAGCTGGTATGAACTCGACCTCTTTTGTTTTTGTAAATATGATTAGTTCATCGTTCCTGATTCAGCCTATTATGAATAAACATGTTTGCAATGACAACTAGAGATCATAGTTTCTTGTGCCATGCTTGATTAGCTATGAGTTATAATGGTTTACCTTGCGTGCCAACATGCTATTAAAATGGTTATGATGTGGTATGATAGGGTGGTATCCTCCTCTGAATGATTTAAGTGACTTGACTTGGCGCATGTTCACGCATGTAGTTGAAACAAAATCAACATAGCCTTCACGATATTTATGTTCATGGTGGATTATATCCTACTCATGCTTGCATTCGGTGTTGATTAATTTTAATGCATGTTCATGACTGTTGTCGCTCTCTAGCTGGTCGCTTCCCAGTCTTTTGCTAGCCTTCACCTGTACTAAGTGGGAATACTGCTTCTGCAACCAATCCCTTAAACCCCAAAGTTATTCTACATGAGTACACTATACCTACCTATATACGGTATCTACCTGCCGTTCCAAGTAAATTTGTATGTGCCAAACACTAAACCTTCAAATAAATATCCTGTTTTGTATGCTCGAATAGCTCATGTATCAACTAGGGCTATCTGTATCTTCCATGTTAGGCGGGTTATTCTGAAGAGGAGTGGACTCCGCTCCTCACTCACGAGATAAATGGCTGGTCACCGGGATGCCCAGTCCCATGCTTTATGCAAACTAAACCAAAATAATTGCAAACAAAACTCCCCCTAGGACTCTTGTTAGTTGGAGGCACTCGTTGTTTCGAGCAAGCCATGGATTGATGCTTGTGGTGGAAGGGGGAGTATAAACATTACCATTCTGTTTGGGAACCGCCTATAATGTGTGTTGCATGGAAGATATCGCCATCTCCTGGTTGTTATGTTGACAATGAAAGTATACCGCTCAAAATATTATTCACCTCTGTTTCAAAACCGAGCTCTCGCACCTCTACAAATCCCTGCTTCCCTCTGCGAAGGGCCTATCTATTTACTTTTATGCTGAGTCATCATCCTCTTATTAAAAATCACTAGTTGGAGAGCACCGCTGTCATTTGCATTCATTACTGTTAGTTTACATTGAGTGTGACTTGACTAGATCTCTTTTACCATGAATTACAATGTCTAGTCAGTCCTTCATCTTTAAAGGTGTTCTGCATCTATGTTTTGTGGTCTTAGAGAGGGCTAGCGAGATACCATCCTGTTATATTATATTATGATTGTTTTGAGAAAGTGTTGTCATCCGAGTTTTATTATTATTGCTCGCTAGCTGATTATGCTATTGATATGAGTAAACTTGAGACCTATGCATTATTGCAAATGTGGTTAGTTATAATCTTTGCTGAAAACTTGAATGCTGGCTTTACATATTTACAACAACAAGAGCAAACATATTTTCTAAAAGTTTTTCTTTATCACTTTCAGTTTTCAACTAAATTTCTCGAGGACAAGCAAAGGTTTAAGCTTGGGGGAGTTGATACGTCTCCAACGTATCTACTTTTCCAAACACTTTTGCCCTTGTTTTGGACTCTAACTTGCATGATTTGATTGGAACTAACCCGGATTGACACTGTTTTTAGCAGAATTACCGTGGTGTTATTTATGTGAAGGAGCAAACGTTCTCAGAATGACCTGAAACTTCACGGAGACACTTTTCATAAAATAAGAAAAATACGTGCCAAAGATGAAGGCCAGGGGGGCCACCACCTTGCCACGAGGGTGGGGGCGCGCCTGCCCCCCTATGGCGCGCCCCCTACCTCGTGGGCCCCCTGTTGCCTCTGCGACTCCAACTCCACCTCCATATATTGAGTTTCATGGAGAAAAAAATTGGAGAAAAGAAATCATCGCGTTTTATGATACGGAGCCACCGCCAAGCCCTAAAACCTCTCGGGAGGGCTGATCTAGAGTCCATTCGGGGCTCCGGAGAGGGGAATCCGTCGCCATCGTCATCATCAACCATCCTCCATCACCAATTTCATGATGCTCACCGCCGTGCGCGAGTGATTTCATCGTAGGCTTGCTGGACGGTGATGGGTTGGATGGGATCTATCATGTAATCGAGTTACTTTTGTTAGGGTTTGATCCCTAGTGTCCACTATGTTCTGAGATTGATGTTGCTATGACTTTGCTATGCTTAATGCTTGTCACTAGGGCCCGAGTGCCATGATTTGAGATCTGAACCTATTATGTTTTCATCAATATATGAGTGTTCGTGATCCTATCTTGCAAGTCTATAGTCACCTATTATGTGTTATGATCCGTTAACCCCGAAGTGACAATAATCGGGATACTTACCGGTGATGACCGTAGTTTGAGGAGTTCATGTATTCACTATATGTTAATGCTTTGTTCTGGTTCTCTATTAAAAGGAGACCTTAATATCCCTTAGTTTCCGTAAGTACCCCGCTACCACGGGAGGGTAGGACAAAAGATGTCATGCAAGTTCTTTTCCATAAGCACGTATGACTATGTTCGGAATACATGCCTACATTATATCAATGAACTGGAGCTAGTTCTGTGTCACCCTAGGTTATGACTGTTACATGATGAACCACATCCGGCATAATTCTCCATCACCGATCCATTGCCTACGAGCTTTCCATATATTGTTCTTCGCTTATTTACTTTTCCATTGCTATTGCTATCATCACTACAAAATACCAAAAATATTAGTTTTACTACTGTTACCTTTTGCTACCGTTATCACCACTATCATATTACTTTGCTACTAAACACTTTGCTGCAGATATTAAGTTTCCAGGTGTGGTTGAATTGACAACTCAGGTGCTAATACTTGAGAATATTCTTTGGCTCCCCTTGTGTCGAATGAATAAATTTGGGTTGAATACTCTACCCTCAAAAACTGTTGCGATCCCCTATACTTGTGGGTTATCAATGCGTGACCACTATGCGTCTCCCATTAGAAAGGGTTACATCTATAAATATGCATGCATTTGCATATTTATAATCCTGATTCTTTCAAATTGTCCAACTGTAACACCCCGGATATGATTTACCTATTATGTAATCCAACTCTTGCCGTTTCCGGCATTAAGTTATTTTATTTTCTCGGGTTCGGGCTTTTGTCTCCGTGTGTTGTTGTCGTTGTCATGCATCTCATATCATGTCATCATGTGCCTTGCATTTGCATACGTGTTCGTCTCATGCATTCTGGCATTTTCCCTGTTGTCCGTTTTGCATTCTGGCGCTCCGTTCTCCTCCGGTGGTCATTTCTACCTTTCTTTCGTGTGTGGGGATTAAAAATTTCCAGATTGGACCGAGACTTGCCAAGCGGCCTTAGTTTACTACCGGTAGACCGCGTGGCAAGTTTCGTACCATTTGGACTTCGTTTGATGCTCCAACGGTTAACCGAGGGGCCGAAAAGGCCTCGTGTGTGTTGCAGCCCAACACCCCTACATTTTGGCCCAAAACCCACCAAAACCGCACCTCATTTGGACACTCCTAGCTCCCTCTATGTCTATATAAACACCCCACCGAAATTCTCCTTCTCCTCCCCCCCCGAAACCCTAGATCCACCCACCTCGCGCGCATCGGACACGTCCGGCCACAACCGGACACGTCCGCCGCCTCCACCGACCAACCCGGTGCCGCCACCTGTCCCGCCCGTGCCCACATCGCCGCTCCTGCCGCCGGCCCGCGAGGGCCCGAGGCCGGCCCTCCCCATCGCCGACCGGGCCCCGAGGCCCCTCGTGCCTCGCCGCCTCTTCCCCAGCTCCGCCCTGAGCTGCCACACCTCCACTCCGGCCAGTGCGCCGCCTCGCCGGCCGGCGCGCCGCAAGCCGCCGCCGACCGCCGCCCCGCCTGCCGGCCGCGCCGCCCCTCGCCGCCACTCCGGTGCCCGCGCCCGCGCTCGTCTCCACCGGATCCGGCCGGCCCCCGCTCCCACGAGATCCTCTGACCAACTCCGGCGAGCTCCAAGTCCCTCCGGCCATCCTCGAAGTCCGTGCTCCGGCGAGATCCAGATCCAGATCTGGAAAACCCTAGGGGTTGACCTTTTTTTCACTAAGTTCCCAGATTATTTTGCACACTTTGACCTGTGATAACTCCGCATCCGTAGCTCCGTTTTGGGCATATAGCATATCAAAATGTTTCTCTCGGAGAGCACATTATTTCATATCATTGCATCATTTTCATTTGAGTTCATCTTGATGCCCGAAATGCTGTTGGAAGAGTGCTATTTGAGATAATTGTCAGATCTGCTGCTCCAATTAGATATTTGTCATTTTTGCCATAATTATTGTGTGCATGATGCCCCTGAGCTCTACATGTATTTTGTTATATGTTTTTCCATCTTTCCAGAGGTGCAAACCATGTATTTTTGTGATGTGTGTGGTGACTAGCACAAGCTTGCAAAGTGGTGCATTCATTATGCTGATTTCAGGGACTTAGCAATTCCACTAAGTCCTTGATCTGTTTATCTCAATATGCCATATGTTCATGTTGTTTCCTAGTGATCCGTGCCTCTTTTGAGGATGATCGGTAAGGATGTTTTGTTATTCTTGTAGTGCTCTATCCATCCATGTCTTTGTTTGCAATTATGGAGCACTCTAGCTTGAGTCAATCAAGCTCTACTTTTGCTATTTCGTGAATCTGGGCAGATTGTCTACTTGTTAGCGATTTTGCCGAGGATGTTGTAGTTGATCCGTGCATGCTATGCTATTGTTCTTGCCATGTCTAGCTTGCATAATGTGTATTCTTGATGGGTGTATGCTTATATTGTCATGACTTGCTCTGTAGTGAGTGCATCGAGCTCGTAAACATGCCTACTTGATATCTGATTTGCATGCTCCAGTTTTCACTAAGCCTGAGAACTGATTATGTTTTTGCCATGTTCACATGCTTGCAAATGTATTTTCTGATCCCTTTTGTCTCAAGGTCACTAAGGGACTTTTGTTAAGCTCTTTGAGTAGCTCCATGCCATGCTTTATTTTGCCATGTTCAGGCCCTGTAGCATATAGTTTTCATGCTCCAAAGTGTGCTACCTGATCTGAAATCCCAGACAAGTGTTAATTTCACTAAGTCTGAAATCTGTTTACCAAATGCATTTTTGCCATGCTTGTTTGAACCTGTTAATGGATGAATTGGCCGTAGCTCAGTGCTCATATTATGTTAAGCATCATAAATGGATCCCTGACATGTATTTTTTTCCATGTTTGAGTGCTGTAGCATGTTCGTCTTGTTGCATTTAGATGGCTACGTGCTGTATATCGCAGACCGGTGCCATATTTGAATTGCTTGCCATTTCCAAACCGTAACTCCGATTCCGGCGTTCTTTATATCATTTTCAAGCGATTTCATCTCACCTTTTCAGTGGAACACTTGGATTTCCAAGTTGAGGCTAGGTTCATTCATTCCTTGTCAAATCTTGCATATGCATCACATATCGCATCCCGCATAGCATACCATGTTTGCATCATATTGTTTGAGCTTTGCACGTGGTTGATTGTGTCCTTGTTGCTTGTTTGTCTTGTTTGGGTAGAGCCGGGAGATGAGTTCGCTAACGAGGAGCCCATTGAGTTTGCTTTCGAGGATCCAGTCAACTCTGACAACTTTGCAGGCAAGATGATCATACCCTCGAAATCACTACTATCTTTGCTTTGCTAGATGCTCGCTCTTTTGCTATGCCTATGCTATGATGCCTACCACTTGCTTATCATGCCTCCTAAAATTGCCATGTCAAACCTCTAACCCACCATGTCCTAGCAAACCGTTGATTGGCTATGTTACCGCTTTGCTCATCCCCTCATATAGCGTTGCGAGTTGCAGGTGAAGATTGGAGAACGTTCCTTGTTGGAAAATTATTTACTTGTTGGGATATCATTATATTATCTTGTTATCTTAATGCATCTATATACTTGGTAAAGGGTGGAAGGCTCGACCACTCGCCTAGTGTTTTGTTCCACTCTTGCCGCCCTAGTTTCCGTCATATCGGTGTTATGTTCCCGGATTTTTGCGTTCCTTACGCGGTTGGGTGATTATGGGAACCCCTTGATAGTTCGCCTTGATTAAAGCTTTTACAGCAATGCCCAACCTTGGTTTTACCATTTGCCACATAGCCTATTTTTCCCTTGGGTTTCCGGAGCCCGAGGGTCATCTTATTTTAACCCCCCCAGGGCCAATGCTCCTCTGAGTGTTGGTCCACCTCGTCAGCCGCCGGTGGCCACCAGGGGCAACTCTGGGCTAGCCTACCGGAAGTTTGGACAATCTGAGTGTGCCCTGAGAACAAGATATGTGCAGTTCCTATCGGGATTTGTCGGAACATTCGGGCGGTGTTGCTGGATTTGTTTTAACTTGTCGAAGTGTCTTGTAGAAATGGGATACTGAGTCTGATCAGAATGTCTCGGGAGGAGGTCTATTCCTTCGTTGATCGTGAGAGCTTGTCATGGGCTAAGTTGGGACTCCCCTGCAGGGATTTGAACTTTTGAAAGCCGTGCCCGCGGTTATGGGCAGATGGGAACTTGTTAATGTCCGGTTGTAGATAACTTGAACCTTAACTTAATTAAAATGAATCAACTGTGTGAGTTACCGTGATGGTCTCTTCTCGGCGGAGTCTGGGAAGTGAACACGGTGTTGGAGTAATGCTTGCCGTAGGTTATCCTCTAGTTACTCGTTCACGCTTTGCCCTCTCTTCTCGCTCTCTTTTGCGAACAGGTTAGCCACCATATATGCTAGTCGCTTGCTGCAGCTCCACATATTTACCTTGCCTTACCTATAAGCTTAAATAGTCTTGATCGCGAGGGTGCGAGATTGCTGAGTCCCTGTGGCTCACAGATTACTTCCAAACCAGATACAGGGCCTGATGACTCCATTCCATATGACGCGCTTGAGCTCAAGTGGGAGTTCGACGAGGACTCACGCCGTTACTATGTGTCTTTCCCTGATGATCAGTAGTCGTGCCCAGTTGGGGCGATCGGGACCATGTCGCACGTTGGGTTGATCTTTTATCTTAGCACCGTAGTTGGGCCATGAGTGTTTGAATGATGTAATGCTATTTATGTACTTTGATTGACGTGATGAGTGTAAGCCAACTATGTATCTCCCCTTTATTATCTATATATTACATGGGATGTTGTGAACATTTCCTAACTTGCGACATTGCTTTCAATGCGGTTATGCCTCTAAGTTGTGCCTCGACACGTAGGAGATATAGCCGCATCGAGGGTGTTACACCAACATTATCCATGGACAGCCCGAGTATGTGTAGATTGGGTTCGTTTTCCCATATGCTCTACTCCGGATCCGATGTAGAATTTCGTCAGTGCCTCCCCGTTGTTCTTCTGGTACACATCCTCTCTGCTTATTGCCGAGACGTGTATCAGGAGAACAGCGGGGAGGTGCTGCCGAAATTTTGTGTTGGATCCAAATTAGAGCATGGGAAAACGAACACAATCTACACATACTCGGGTGGGTTTAGGACCTATCTTTACCTATTAGCGTGTAGGTTGCATGGACGTAATAAAACTGACAAACTCCATTAACTGATGGATATGCATGGTTTGCTTAATTATGTATATATTTCTTGTGTGTCCAGTAGGAAGTCAATATGAGTGATCGTGTATGGATGTACACCGGTTACACTAGTCAGAAAGTTTGGACCGAGGAATGGTTAACAAAAACCAAGGGGTTTGTTAGAGGCGCATTTGCAAATGGCTAGGAAATAAGCTGGTGCCCCTGTGCCCGTTGCGACAACTCTAAAATGAGGGACAAGCTTGAAATGAGTAAAGACCTGCAGAAGTTTGGTTTTACGCCTGGTTACACGGTCTGGACATTACATGGTGAGTTTGCCCAACGTGCCAGAGCCGAGGGGGTTCGTCGTCGCACCGACGAGCATGGTACCAGGACCGCAGACATGGTGCAAGACTTTGACGATGCTCGAGACTCGAACAAGGATATGGAGGAATATGCAAAGGCCTTCACTGAAATGTTGGAGTCCTCAAAACGACCTCTCCACGAGCACACAGAGCTTTGTCAGCTGGATGCCATCTCACAAATAATGGCTTTGAAGGCTCAATTCAACTTGGGCAGAGAATGCTACGATGCGATGATGACAATATTCGGACGATTTCTACCCAAAGGCCATGTGCTACCTCCAAACCTGTACTAGTCAGACAAAATCCTCCGTGCTCTTAACATGCCCTATGAGAAGATACATGCCTGTGAGAAAGGATGTGTCTTATTTTGGCTTCAGTATGATGACTTGAACTATTGTCCCATTTGCAATTCTGCCAGGTATGTGGTGGTAGACAATGGTATGGGTGAGAAGATGCAGACCAAAATACTCGTGAATGTTCTTCGGTATATGCTAATTGTACCAAGACTTCAACGTCTTTTCATGGTCGAAGATACGGCCAGACAGATGACATGGCACAAAACGGGCAAAAGAACCGAACTAGATGCAGATGGGAATGTGATGATGGTGCACACATCGGATGGTGAAGCGTGGAAGCGCTTCGATGCATTAGATAAGGAAAAACGGCAGATCGAAGGCATCCTCGAGTCGCCGTCAGTACAGATGGGTTCAGTGTGTTTGGTCAGATGGCAACCGCATACAACTGTTGGCCCGTGTTTGTCATTCCACTCAATCTACCCCCCGAGCAGATTATGCAAAGAAACAACATTTTCCTGACGTTGATAATTCCAGGGCCCAACTATCCGGGGAAGAATATGAATGTGTACATGCAGCCGCTTAAGGACGAATTGCAAGAAGCTTGGGATAATGGGTTCAAGACATACGATGCCTTTAGCAAAGAGAACTTCATAATGCGTGCCTGGTACATGTACTCAACGCATGACTTGCCGACGTATGCGCTATTCGTTGGCTGGTGTGTGCATGGAAGGTTCCCGTGCCCCACATGCAAGGGAGCTCTTGAGTTTCGTTGGCTGACGGCAGGGCACAAGTATAGTTGCTTCGACTTGCATAGACCGTTTCTACATCCTGGCCATAAGTTCAGGAAAGACAAGAAGAACTTCATCAAAGGTAGAGTTGTCAAACACTCTGCACCACCTGTGTTGATAGGCCAATAGACCCTAGATCAGTTAAACGCTCTCAAGCCAGATCCAGAGTGTCCAGGGTATTTCAAGGGGTATAATAAGGAACACGCTTGGACTCACAAGACATGCTTCTGGGATCTGCCTTACTTCAAAGACCTCCTTTGCCCACACAAAATCGACGTGATGCACACTAAAAAGAATATCGCCGAAGCCATTTTTGGTACATTTTTCGGCATAGAGGGGAAATCAAAGGATAATACTAAGGATAGAGTCGATCAAGAGGAGCTATGTGATAGACCGTTACAAAACATGAATGAACCGAAAGGAGAGGGGAACTAGACGAAGCGAAAGGCATGGTTCAATCTTGGAAGGCCAGCTATGAAGGAAATTATTTTGTGGGTGAAAATGCAGTTGATGTTCCCCGATGGGTATGTAGAAAATCTAAACAGGGGAGTGAGTCTTCAAATATTGAAAATATTTGGTCTAAACAGTCATGATTGGCACATATGGATTGAGCGGATAATGCCGGTGATGTTGCGTGGCTTCATCCCTGACGATGAATGGCTAGTACTGGTAGAGCTAAGCTATTTCTTCCGTGTTCTTTGTGCGAAAGAACTATTGCCTGGCCTCCTAGAAGAAATGGAAGAGTTGGCGCCAGAGTTGATCTGCAAGTTAGAGATGATCTTTTGGCCAAGCTTCTTTAATCCAATGCAACACTTGATTTTGCATCTCCCGACCGAGGCACGATTGGGGGGCGTGCAAAATCGTTGGTGCTACTCAACTGAGAGGATGCAGAAGACACTTCGAGCAAAATGTAAAAATAAACATAGAATAGAAGCATCATGGCGGAGGCATTCATCACTGAGGAGGCGACAAACTTCGTGACAGCACACTACGAAGCCAAAAAACATCATTTGCATAATCCGAAGCCTCGGTACAATGCTGACGAACCTCAAAAGGGTCAATCCAACCTCAGACTATTCAAAGGGAATCTCGCACTAGCTAGTGGTTGGAAACCAGTAAGGTTGGATGTTGAAGAATGGCGGACAATTTCGCTATATCTCTTCAACAACCTAACAGAAGTGCGGCCGTACATCGAGTAAGATCTCGGTACATTGTTTCACAACTTCTAATTCCTTTGAACTTCTCTTATTCCTGGATATTTGATGCAGTCGATACGTCGCCATATTCTCGTATGGAGCAGTGATCCAAAAGGATTCCATTGAAGAGTATGAGCTTCTGGAAAAACAAGGAGCCGAATATCCCGGTTTCATCTCTTGGTTCAAAAAACGGTAATTTCCATTTGACCCTTTCATTCCTTTGGCTAATTTGCGACTAATGCAACAATCCTTTAGTATTAAACTTTTAGCCTAATTCAGAGATTATGGATGCCGAATTGAGACAAGTAGCTAATGGTTTTGACTATAAGGTCTGTTCATTTGAGAAATCCGACATCAACGGGTATCGCTTTCATACCTATGGCAAAGAGCTATCTATGGCTGACCGAAAGTCTACAAATTGTTGTGTCTCTGCTATCGGCGAAGGAGGTATCGAGTATTATGGAAGAGTTGAAGCAATTTATGAACTTGAATTGTATGGTGAAAACCCACCAAACGTCGTAGTCTTCGGATGTTATTGGTTCCAGCCGAGGGAGACTAGAAGGACTCATGAACATATAGGGCTAGTCGAAATCAAACAAACCACCCATTTGGATGTTCCCGATGTCTATATTACGGCTCAACGGGCAACCCAAGTTTTCTATCTACCGTGGGCCTGTTAAAGTGATCCAAATCTCAATGGTTGGGACGTCGTTTATGAAGTGCCACCACGTGTTAGAACACCTCCCCCAATGAAAAGGATTATGAACCTCATATTAACCAATACATATATGACAAAGGATAATTCTTCCAAGAAACACGTCTTTCCAAAAAAACATTTCAAGAACCGCTCTACTCCACCCCAGAACATTGAAGTAGACAACGATAGTGAATCCGACTTCACCCCTGAGCCGGAACAAGAAGAGCCGGAAGAAGAAGAAGTTACTGCTACAGATGACCTGTCAATGCTTGAACGATTACATAAAGGTGGCCTTCCACATGATGATGCATTTATTAATGATCATGATGAGCACGTCATTACCGATAGTGATGATGATGATGCTTTTATTAATGTTGATGATGAGCACGTCATTACTGATAGTGATTATTAGGTATTCAAATTATTATGTTGTACTTGATTTATATAGTTATTTGTATGATTGTATGATTTATATAGTTGGTATTTATAATTTTCTTACTTTGTATGATTGTTTCTTATACATAGTGCCATGGTCTTGATGTCCGTCCCGGTCGGCCCTCGCCCGCTTTATGATTCGGATGTGGTAAATTCTCTTTCATAACTATTTGTTGCATTTCACATTTATGACAATTATGGCCATCAAGTCGACATAGAGATATTTTAATGTAGGAGGTATGTGAACCGGAATTTGAAACGGACCCTCTTGTCGAGAAGTTAAATTTAGTTGAAAAAGAAAATGAGTATTTGAAAGAAAAAATTAAAAGAATTGAAGAAGAGAAGATGACATTGGAGTTGTATGTTGTCGATGTCATCGATGATCACGAGATGACGATGAATGCAATGCGCTTCAATATGGATGCAATGCGCCTGAAGCTTAAGAAGATTAGAAAATATGCCATTGATAATGACGCTTGGTATCATTATGCCGTTGGATCAATTGTCACCTTAGTTGCGATCTTCATCACATTTGTTGTGATTAGGGTAAGTTTTCTCTAGTGTTTTGTTCACAAATGGATACTTACCTTATTTTCCTCCTAAATGGCATAATTACCTAAGTTAGATAAAAAATGAGCTATACTTAGCTTATTCAGTTCATTTACGACATAATTAGCATACTTAGGTAAAAAATGGCATGATAATCTTTGTTAGCTCCAAAATGATATGGACTTAGCTTATTTTCCTCGAAAATGACATAATAACCTTACTAAGCTCCAAAATGACCTATTTACCTAGCTTAGCTCTAAAATGACCTACACTTAGCATTTTTACCTAGCTTAGCAATAAAATGACAATTTACCTACCTTAGTTAGAACAATAAAGAAGAGGAGAGGAGAAAAAGAAAGAGAAGAAAAAAATCTTCTTCTTCTTCTAACTAGTCTTCTTCTTCTTCTAATTTTCATCTTTCCCAATTTGCAGATTTGCTTTACATGAGGAAGCATGGATTCATGGAGTGTACTATTCTTCTGGTGCTTCCTTGATGTTTATGAAAACTTGTTTGGATATGTTGTTGGAAACTTGTTTCTGGTTATGTATATATGGATATGTTAGACTTTGTTGACCTATGTTGTTGGATTTAATGAAATATGTTGTTGGACATGTTGTTGGATATGTTGGATATGTATGCATGTATATCTGTGTTTGAAACCATGTCTAATTAATGGGATTTAAATAAAAACAGGGGATATATAGCCTCTTTGCCGTCCGCTAGCAGACGACAAAGAGGACACATGGCAGTCACCTGTGCAAACTG
Organism: Triticum urartu; assembly: GCF_003073215.2. Lineage (NCBI taxonomy): Eukaryota > Viridiplantae > Streptophyta > Magnoliopsida > Poales > Poaceae > Triticum > Triticum urartu. Next base: position 86,615,689 of record NC_053024.1, read on the forward strand.
GGAACACTGGCTGCCTATTTGGTCATTTTGCGTCCGCTGGCACACGGCAAAGTGACCAGCTATGCCGTCTGCCGGCAGATGGCAAAGATTCAAACTTCTTTGTCGTCTGCTGGCGAACGACATATCTGGACACGTGGCAGCTTCCCAGTGCTGCCTAGCTGGGATCTTTGCTGTCTGTCAGCGGACAGCAAAGAGCTTTGACTCTTTGTCGTCCGCTGGCAGACGACAAAGAGCGATGTTAACCCCTAACGGCCCTCACGCCACCGCACTTCCATCCACTGTCTTTGCCGTCTGCTGGCCTCGGATGGCGGACGGCGTAATCCTTTGTCGTCCATTTCTAAGAAGCGGACGACAAAGAAGGCCTTTGCTGGCACGTGTTCATCCGAACAGTTTGCCGTCCGCTAGCGGACGACAAAGAAGTTTGCCGTCCATGATCTATGACTTTCCCGTCCGCCATGGTGGACGGCAAAGAAGCTGATTCCAGTAGTGTTATATCAACTAAAAACTATCAACTATGTCTAAATTTTTACTAATCAGTTAATCATATCAACTAAAAACTATCAACTATCATATCTCTCTCTCTGTCTCTCTCTCTAAATGTTGCATATCAAATAGCCTACTAAATCAAAATGTTCTAAATCAACTAAAACAACTAGCCTACTAAATCAACAAAATCGAAATGTTCTAAATCAACTAAATCAACTAGCCTACTAAATCAACTAAATCGAAATGTTCTAAATCAACTAAATCAACTAGCCTACTAAATCAACTAAATCAACTAGCCTACTAAATCAACTAAATCAAAATGTTCTAAATCAACTAGCCTACTAAATCAAATCAAAATGTTTTAAATCAACTAAATCAACTAGCCTACTAAATCAACTAAATCAAAATGTTCTAAATCAACTAAATCAACTAGCCTACTAAATCAACCTCGGTCGGGGGTGCTGACTTGGGGAAGGCCGGTGACTTTCCTACGAGAGGGGGCGACGACAGCGGCCGGCGAGGGGATCGAGGGCGATCGGCCAAAGGCGCCCAGCCAGAGCTCGCGGGCGGTGACAGAGTGGGCGGCAAAACGGTGGAGGAGCAGTGGAGGGGGCGAGAGGGGGGAGGAGCATTACCTGCATCGGCGGTGGCGGCGGCGCGCGGTGGCGGAGGAGAAACCCTAACCACAGCTGCCGGCGTCGGGTGGAGGGGGACGATTGAGAGATGAGCGCGTGCAGGGGGGCGCCCTACGTGTTTTCTTTTGCTGTAGTAGTAGCGTGGGGACAGGGAGAGCGCTACTACTAAGCCAAATATCAGTAGCACTTTGTCCTGAAAAAACGCTACTGATAAGGCTAATTATGTAAAAACATCAAAAATATACATTGGTCATCATTGATCTTTTTGTGTAGAATCTAAATAGTCAACATGAATCCTCACCGTACCTTTATAGGCACAGGTGAAGATTCATATTTCAGCCAAAAACCCTACACATATAGTTCAATGAAGACCAAGTTCTCATCATAGTTTAAGAAGTAACATATTTAAGGTGGTAAACACCCTGTTTGCTTAGTAGTATGGGACTAAACTTAATTAGTTGCAAGAGGGGATGATACTTAGCAGTAGCGAGTGTTGGAGAAATGCGCTGGTACTAAGTACTTTAGCAATAGCGCAGCCCTGAGAAGGGCACTACTACTATACCAAGCCTGGAGGCAGTAGTAGCTCTCTTTTCGACTAGCGCGCTACTACTACCGTGCTATTAGTAGCGCGGTCGACTGAAGCTTGTTACTGCTAATTAGTAGTAGCGTCTATTCTTAAACAACGCTGCTGGTAAGATTTTGTGTATAAGGTTTTCCCTTGTAGTGTAGATGCAATAATAAAGTTGTTATTTCTATTTCCTTATATCATGATAAATGTTTATTATTCATCACTACAAAAAAAATACACTTCCGTGATGATACATGTTTGTCATAGTAGGTCGCTTTTTGTCATGCATGTACATCCATGACAAATTTATGACAGAATCAAGATAGTCATACCTGTGCTGTCGTAGAAGTGTTCCATGACATTACCAAAATTATCATCACGGAAGTGTCCACTTCCATGACGATAAATCGCGCGTCACAGAAGTGCTTTCGTCATGGGTGACCGACACATGGCATCCACCGTAACGGAACGTCGTTAAGCTATCGGGTCGGGTTTTGGATCCGATAACCCGTTAACAGCCCCGACCAATGGGAAATTTCCACGTGTAAAATTCTTATTGGCCGGACGAAACACGTGTCAGCTCATCAGTGGGTCAGATAGGCGCCTATGATATGTCGACACGTGGCACGACCCAACAGTGGCCCATTTAGCTTACAAAGCCGGTCCGTTTGACTTGGTCAAAAGTTAACGGACTGGCCCATGAAAAGCCTGTTAACTGTCTCTTCGCAAATAGCCCATTTTACGGCCCGTTAACTCATGGCCCGTTAAGCCCTAAAGGAAATTGGCCCAACAACGTCATGTGGGCCGTCGAATATAATACCAGCCCATTTCACTTTTGGCCCATGTATGGCCCACGACGTCTATCGGCCCATATGAGGCCTTCGTATCTTTCGGCCCATTACAGGCCCACGGTGAGTCTAGCCCATAATGAACAATAATTTTCTTTATACCCATTAACGGCCCGTGATTTACATGGGCCGTTTCCAGCCCGTGTTAGCTTTCGGCCTATTGACAGCCCATACGTTCTTGGGCTCCTTTTCGGCCCTCAATTACTTCCGACCCGTTACTGGCCTGTTCCACTAATGGGCCAAATTTGGCCCATGGCAAGAGTCGTCCCGTTACTGGCATGTTACCCTAATGGGCCAAAATCGGCCCATCGCAAGAGTCGGCCCGTTTCTGGCCTGTTAACCCGTTGCCCTGTTTCCAGCCTGTCATATATTCTGGCCCATTAACGACCCATTATGCCTGTGATAGAATTAAGCCTTTGTTGTCCTACGACCGGTTAATGGCCTGTTACCGTGTTGGGCCGATACCAATTACGCCCGATTATGGCCCATGTAGACACATTTATCCGACGGCCCAAGGCCCACCGATTATAGGTCCATTTATCGACGGCCCGTAGGTTACCCATGGATCCTACGGCCCGTATATGGCCCATGGTAGTTGCGGCCACTAGCAAACCAGGGAAAAAGAAGACTAGAAAATAAATAAGGCCGAAACTAACGCTAGGCTATTAAGGCGATAGCACAGATTACATCCACTCGGCATCAAAGATCGCCACCAGTGCAAATATAGGGAACACCCTACACTATACAAAAATGGCTTGCTGTTTTCTTCAGGCGGTGGCTGCATGTTAAGAATACATTTTGTATCGCACCAATACAAATTACAACTATATAACAAAAGGAAGGTTGGCATAAAACTTAACAGTCTAGCAGATAAATGCACCACCAGAAGTTCAGAAGCTCAGCTCATTTGACCTGACTATTATGTTTTCATGATGTATTGTCCGATGGAGCACCATAACCCATGCCTTCATTTCCCCTAGGCTGCTGAACAACATAGCAAATGTCTGATAGTCTGGTTTCAAAACCATGCATATCTTGACAACATTGAGTAATGTTTCTCCTTGTTTCACAAAGGGTCTCTGTTAGGGAATGGACTTGTGTCTGGAGCGCAGATACAACATTGCTTTGAGCTTGCATATCTTGATCATGAGGCAGTTTGGACGATATTTCCTTAACAACCAACCCAGTATTACGCAGGAATGTGCTTTTGGCACTGTTAGTGGACAGGTACTGACCCACTGCAGCAAGAGCTGACATTGCGGTTATAGTTGCCTCGCCACCTTCAGAAGGTGGCCGTTCCACCATTTTTTCCATAGCTCGCTGAAAAGTTGAGGTTTTACATTAGTAGTACCAGAACAGAAGATATTAAGGAGGCAGCAAAACCAAACAAAATAGCTTTGGTCTATATACAGAACTTATTCTGGTGAACCCATGTAAACTTTTAGTTGTATTTTATTGCAAAGTACATAATAAAACCAGGTTCCAAACATATGACCATGTACCATCGCTAATGTATTGTCTATTTCTTCACATTGTATTGAGGGCGAAGGATGAAGAGACGAAGTTTATAATACGGTAAGCATAGTATGACGTCATTCATATCACAAAACAACTGAGAACAGACAAACAGGCAATTGTAACACTGTGTGGGCAAGTCCAGCACGGAACTAGATTACGGGTCAAGATGAAAGGAACATCACTCCTCTCTTTTAAACCTTGTAAGGTGCAATGATACGCTAAGAAAATTGTGTATAAAATTGAAAAGAGTAATAGACATTGGCTGCAAACCATGCAGTTGAAGGCACAAGTCAGAGTAAGTAGTAGTTAAAAGGCATGAGGATTAAGGACTTACAACGGCGGCTATGACTAGTGTAGTCATGCCCTTCTTCTTGCTAGTGTGACAGTCCTTGAAGATTTCCACAACATTTGGTTCAGGTACTTTTTGGTCCTTGCGGGCTTTCCTCTGCATTTGGTACAAGTCAATATAGATCTGATAATATGGTACAGCGAAAAGAGTGAAACAACAGCTAATTACAAGAGCCTCGTAGTGTGCAATATTGCTACGAGATCCTGTCATCTGTTGGAATTTCACTTTCGTACGGTTGGCCTTGTTCTTTGAACAGTTCACCTACAAGAAGATATATTTTTATGGCACATGCGTAAATAGGACTTCAACATGTGATCTGATGACATATATATAATGTACCTGATACTTCGGATCGGACCAGTGTTTAACGAGGCCTCTTCAGTCTTCATCAGATATATTTTCCACTGGAGATGTTTGGGAAAGTTCACTATTAGCCTTGTCAAAGTGAGTTTTCCTCAAGTTATACTGACACTGTCGTAGAGCAGACTTGAAAACATGGGTGCAAGCTTGTCTGGTTGCATCATCTTGGTTATCCAACTTGAACCTCATCTGTTGAAAATTATGGGAGTCTCATTATCAGCAACCTAGAAAGTATTGGACAGAGCAAGACGATATTACTAGTTTCCATACATAACCATACTTACAGATAAATGGTCGAGGAAGGTGTTGAACTGGGTTTTGTCTTTGTCATTCCTGTACCGAATCCATGTTGGGAGGATACGTACATGACACCTAATAGCAACCGCTGCCTCTGATACTAACTTGGCTGACTCTGTAGCATCACGTGGCCTTTTTAAACCTTCCTCAAAACGGATCTCCATTCTTCCTCCTCTAGATTTAGTTAACCTATCGAGCATTATCCCTGATGTTTGTTTCCTCTTGCGCCTAGGTGCTAGTCCAACGACAAACATAGGAAGTGTTAGTGTACATCAAACTGTGAGACTACATATAAAGAAGCATGCAACTGTAAGTTGACTCCAGCAACTACCTTCTTGCTGTTGAAGCTCACAAGGTTCATCTGATATTGCCAACTCGTCTTGTGTCAAGAGTGCTTGGGAAGTAGTGTTAGGTGGCAAGGGAGCTTGGGAACATGCTGCTAGCTCAGTTGACGCATGAGTACGTCGTGCAGCTGGTAGTACTGTGGTAGGTGTTGCAAGAACTAGGGCTGTCTCTGCTTGTTTGGTGGCAGCTATTTATTTCTGTTTTTTGTCTTTTTTTGCAACTCGCGTAGCATGGGATGCTGTGTTTGTAGAATTTTCTGGTGGACTTTTACCTTCTATTGCACCATCAGTACCAGCAGAATCTGCAGGATTCATCCGCTTCTCATTCCCTGCAATTCTGTGTTTCTTCCTCTTTCTCTATGCCATGTTAAGTCAAGCCGACAAGAAAAATGAATAACAATTTAGTTCTTCAGAACAAATTGATGTGTGATGCAGACGAACTAAACTTTGATGTTAGACAACCACATGATAGGAGGATGTAATATGTATGAAAAACAGGACGGAAGAGATAACCAGAACTATGATGTGTAAACTAAGAAGAAGACATTTCACCAAATTAGAAGCAATGCAATGGAAGGTAGACACCATTTGAAAGATGCTACAAATATCGCTCTGCCAAGTTAACAGTGTCTCATCAAAAATGGCGTTTAAACAAATGTTAAGCAATACAAGAAATAAATCATATGCAAGATGCAAACAACATCACACTACCATGTTAGAGATCTCTCGTCATTAGTGCCATTGCATATTCACAGCATTGCATATTCACAGCTTATGATGTGTAAACTAAGGAGAAGGCATTTCAACAAATTAGAAGCAATGAAAGCTAGACACCATATGAAAGATGCAACGAATATCACTCTACCAAGTTAACACTGTCTCGTCATAAGTGCCATTTCAACAAATTAGTAGTACAAGCTAGAAAGGAATGTGAGATGTAACCTATATCACACTCCGAAGTCAAACGTGTCTTATGATAAGTGATTGTTGCAGGTTACACAACAGTAGTAATATGATGTAAGAACATGGTGTGATAGACAGATATTGTATATTCTAGAAACAGGAACACGTGTCTTACTCAAGTATAATGTGTAAACTAAGCAGATGGAATTCAACAAAATTAGAAGCAATACAAGCTAGACATCACACATAACATGCAACCACATATAATAGTGCCAATTTAGAGGGAGCACCGGTGATGCTGCACTAGGGGAGACATGCTCATCATAAACACAACTTTGTTGAGTGTCTATGCATGTGTTGTCTTGGGAATCATCTTGGGGGTGTGGGAGGAGTAGAAACTGTAGAGGCCCTCCATTCGGATGGAGCACCTTTATCCGTTGCCTTGCTAACTTCCTTCTGCTTTATTGATTTTGAATTGTCAAGTAAAACCGACAAGAAAAAGCAATAAAATTGTCTCTTCGGAACTCATTCATGCATGATACTGATAATCACTACTTTGATTTAAGGAAAACACATGATACCAGGATGGAATATGTACGAAAAACAGGACAGCATGGCATGTTCACAACTGTTTGTGTAAACTAAGCAGAAACCATTCCAGCAAATAAGAAGCAATGCAAGCTAGACACCACATGAAAGATGCAACCAATATGACTCTGCCAAGTTAAAAGCGTCCCATCATAAATGGAATTTCAACAAATTAGAAGCAGCACATGCTATAAATCATATGAAAGATGCAACTAATATCGCACTGCATATACTAAAGGTGTCTCATCATGTTGATTGATGCGGGATACAAAAAAAACAATAGTTTTATGTAAGGACATGCTTAATAGGCAGATGTACTATGTACTAAATACAGGAAGGCATGTCACATTAACAGGTATAATGTATAAGCTAAGCAGACTAGCACATGCAGTTTAACCAGATTGGAGAATTACAATCTAGACACCATATGCAACATGCAACCACATATCACGCTGCCAAGTTAGAGCAAGCACCTGCGATGCTAGTGTAGGGGAAATGCTATAATCAACTACAGAGCTACGTTCACTATCTTCATGTAGCATTTCTGTTTCTTGAGAATCATGTCGTGAAGCTGATGCTGCATTCTTTAAATGAGGAGTAGTCCCCTTGCCTGCCTGCCTCGTCATAAGTGATTGATGGGGGATACACAAGAACATTAGTTTGATGTAAGAACATGGTTAATACAGAGATGTACTAGTATGTACCAAAAACAGAAAGGCATGTCATATTCAAAGGTATAATGTGTAAGCTAAGCAGATGCAATTTAACCAAATTGGAAGCAATACAAGCTAGACATCCGGCTGGAGTGGTGAGCATGATCATCTAGGACCTGAGAGCCTGGTGGGAGGTGGGCTGCTTCGCCACCATCGCAGCTTTTTAGTTGGCTTCCAGGTGATGCCAATTTTTGTTGGGCTTGTCACTAGCTCGGCCAGTGCCCTGACTAGCTATTTGTCTTCTGTTGCTCACGGGATGGTGGTTCATGTACAAAAAATATCTTTCCTTATCTTATCGACTTCGGCCTTTCGAATACAAGCTAGACTCCATATGGAACATGCAACCACATATGACACCGCGAAGTTAAAGCAAGCACCTGTGATGGTGGTTCATTGCGAGCGAGGTCATCAACTCCAGAGCTACGTTCCCCGTCTCCATCTGCTGACACTACACCCATTAAAGCGTTCAAACGTGTCTTGCCTAGCCGCACAACAAGCTGGAGCGACTTATCTCTTTTCTTTTTGGCTTCTCTCATGGCAGCAGAGTCTGAAATACCCTTGCATAAAAACACAACAGTGAGAGTAAGGGTGAAGTGTGTGCAGAACTAGTGCACTGTAAAAGTAGCAGATAGCAGGAGGCTGAAAAATAAATGACAGGAGACATATGATAGCTCTACAACATTGCATGGCAAACAAAATTAGATTCTACTCCGTATGTTTTTGTAATATATGAGCACAGGAAATGCAGGTACTCCTCCAGCACACCACCACATGTGGTCATATCTAAGATAACAGTCGAATGAAAATAAATAGGTCAGTCGATTTTTTTAATGAACCGTCCGATCTATAAGGAACGGGCAGATGGCCTTCGTCTACCTCCCGCCAGTCACTATTGACGATCTTTCTTGAACCGCCAGCGACCATCGGCCCAGACCCCTGCCTCCGCCGCCCCGCCCTCCCATCGACCTCACACCACCGCCGTGCTTGGCAGCACCCCCAGGCCATCCCTTTAATCCCGGCCGACCTCCAGATCGGGCGCCAGTAGCTCTAGGCCGCAGACGCCCCTATGATAAACACCAAGGCGCTGCTTCCCCAGCGTAATAGGCATACTAGCACCTGTTACACCGGGGAATGCTTCCGTTAATTGGGAATCAAGTGGCCAGAAATTGAAATTCAGGGGGGCGACGGACCTCTAGATAAGGTGAAATAGTATATGAGGAGAAACCTTGTGCATTGCGAGTTACTAGGAACATCTATTATCCAGAAGAAGTGGTCAACTAGTGTCTTCTGTGGGATGAATACTGTGCAAGCAAAGACGTAAGATTTGCCCGAATAAGGGAAGAGGAGTACCTTTTTCGGTTGCCGGTGTGGTCACCCCCACATGTCGCGCCGATCTTCTTGTTTTTATCGGGGAAACTGATGTTCTGGAGGGTGCATGCTTGGACGAACCCATGGCCAAATTGTGGACTATGTTGCTGTGGCCGTATGTCGGCGGAGGGGAAGCAAATCCAAGGCGACGAAGGACGGCATAGCAGGAATAGCTCCGGTGCGGTGGAGGGTGGCGAAGTTGGAGGGGCAGCAGTGAGGCACAGGACGGCATGGTTAAACTGGCTCGGGTACGGACGGCCCGGCCTCGGCTTCAACTACTAGCCGTGGAGGGCGTTGCGGTTGAGGTTGCGGTGGACGACGACGTCGGGGTATCGGCTCCGACGTGATGGAGGAGGGCGGCGGTTGATAGGTGGGATGGGGTGGCGGACAGAGGACGCCGGGGTTTCGCGGCTGGTGGAGAGGTAGTTTTGGCGCCCACGGAGTACGAATGGGGAATCAGACGGGTGGGGGGAACCATGTTTCGGTCTAGGACGCGCTTGTTTTTGGCTTTTTTGAACAGAAGATGGGACGCGCTTGTTTGAAATTTGGGGGAAGTACAAACTTTGCCCCCCTCTTAAATTCGGGACCTACTGCGGGTCGGGGGTAGGATGGTAATCCCAGGTGTCCCAAATAGTGGGCGGGAGCAATTTCAGCCGCGCGCATGTGTGCTTAGGCGCCATTGTGTATGAATGTTTTTCGGATGTGGTTGCGTGGCGTCTAGATGAAGCTACAAACCTACCCCGCTTTAGACCTTTGGACGTCGGGCCGGTAGGTTTCATGGGACGGAGTTATTAGAAAAGTAATTTCCTTGTACTACCAAACATTGGTCTCACGCGGTTTCGGGCGAGTAGAGGCTCTTTTGGCGCTTCGTTCGAAATTTTGAAACACAAGCATTCATGTTTAGAGTACTCTTGAACTATGAGGATTGACCTAAATATACAACATTATATTTGACCTTGTATGTCTGAAAACCTCATTAAATTATCCGCTTCTTTTTGAAAGTTTGACACTTGAAAATCCTATAACTACGATTATTTTGGAATGGAGGAGCTAAATTAGAATCTATTTTGTACACGACTACATATGCTATTATGTACAAAATCAGAGCAAAGTTTGGTGCCCCCATAATTTAGGTATGGTTTACAAATGCCATGATATCAAATTCAAATAATTGAATGGACTTCATGTAGAATTCGATTTTTTTAAACCACCTTAAGTTGAATTCAAATGTATGCTAGTTCATAGGCAGTAGCTATTTATAATGTCCATTGTGTAACTTTCATATGTATAATGTGCTTTACACACACAACATGAACTATACTCACGTTTATATTCGATTGCTAAAGCGCTGCATTGTCTGGAGTTCAAAATACTAACTATGTGGATCAATTGTGCCGAATAATAACATAGACATGCTCAAATTCGATAGAACCTAGATGTCTGATGGATCAATGACCGCTCCTTACATGAATTGCAAATATCATGATCCCATCCTAATATTTGGATACAATTTATATATTTAATCAATGTGTAGAGCAGTCTTTTACGTGTAGTTTCACTCTCCATCGGTGGTCTCTTACACATGCACACACACTCTCTCCCGAGGTGTCTTTCTCGCACACATGCTCTAGATATAACCCTCCCTCTCTCTCGTAACCATTTATAACTGTTTTCACTAACTTTATCACAAGCACTCTTCCTCTCGCAAACATACACACGCACAATCCTCATCGACCCTTTCTATATACATGGACCTGCCTACGTGTCTCATGTATGCACATTATCTTTACGCCTGTCTCTCACGCATTGTCTCACACCTCTCTTCCTAATCGACGAGTATGATTCAAGCAGAGCATTCTGTAGGATGCCCCTTAAAGTTAGGCTGGATGAATAGTAATATCAGAGATAAAGGGGTTACCGTAGTCCGAGAACCTAGGGTTACAAATCCTAGCCGGCTTTGTCAGTGGACACAGAGTCCTTCACAATTCTGCTATATTTGTCTTGTACGACTAGTCATCCATGGGTCTTCCTAAATGCGTCACGGGCCAACCAATGTGGCGCAGGACGGAACAGAACGAAGGGCCTCACCTCGACCCACCGGACCTCATGCGGTGACACACCCTCTGCCCCCACGTCTCATTATCTTCTCACACCCACAAATACCAACACAAACACCACACACATAGAAAATTTCTCCTGGTGCCTCTATTCCCTCCCCCCTTGCATATACACACTCAACGGAATGGAATCTCTTGTCGTGACGTCATATTCGTCTCTCTCTCTAGACCACTCCCATTTCTCGTGCTATCTCTCCCACGCCCCCGTCGGCCCCTCTATCCATGCCTCTCTCGAATACGTAATACACACACATACCTCTCTAGGCCCCGCCAAATGCATCAACTACACATTCACACATGTTACATCACGTACCCCATTGATCTAAAAAGCCCTCTCTTCACGTTTATTTCGCATACAACATTCCTTTTGAATAAAGTGTGGCCAAAAAATATTTTAGAGTTTCTACATATATACAACATTACAAAGTTATATGGAGGAGTACGAACGCTAATTTGCATTGCATGGTGCCCACAATGATATTTATTCCGCACTGTGAATATTGTATATTTTTACACTATATACAAAGTTAGTCATAATAAAGAGAAACGAAGAGCATCTCTCTCTCCATCGCGTACCCCCCTGTATGCCCTTTCACGTATGCATACAAAACTATCTCTAGGTCGTCTAAAAGTAAGCCCCCAGAAAATTCAGGCATGTTTCATCTTCCTCTCGCGATATATGCAATGACGATCATTGTATTTGAAGCGAAAGCACGATATGTACATTGGACATCAGAATCCACTCATTACGGTCACCATTTATGTTTAGTGGTTATTATGCAGTCACGGGCTCACCGTACAACTCTGTATTTGCTCATGACATGACTAGTTGACCAGTTAAACGCTCCACGTGGCACCTCTAGTGTTGCATCACATTATCTCACTACCATCGTGCCCACCTGTCGACTCGTATCTACTCTACATATACACTTATAAAATACATAAAATACACTCTTATAAAAAACAAAGTTGGTGATCATGGTGTGCCTGCCATCATGCAATATAGGCCGTCCGATTTATATCTGACGGATAGGAAAGAAACTATGGCAATTTTGCAAAAAGGTACCCACACACCTCTCCACATTTGCAAATAAGGCCTTCCCTCGTTCATCCTTTTCTCTCACAAGATAAACAAGTCATACAAATGCATCTTGATGTTACGTGCAACGCACGGGCATCTTGCTAGTAAGAATGAAAACAATCGACAAAAAAAATATTTGGACGGTGGTTCGAAGTCATGACCGCGGGCACAGCGGACAAGGTGGCCTTGTATTGGTATGCTGAGCCGTCTGTTTTAACACACAGGAGCTGGTGTGGTGATTATACACACACACACACGCATGCACACGAACTGCATCCACACAACACTCACACAAACACATGCACCCACGCACGCACGCAACACTCACACGTACACACGCAGCCACGCATGCAGGCAACACTCACACGCACACACGCAACACTCACATGCACACACGCACGCATGCATGCACACACCAGTACACCACACGACCAACACACACTCTCACGCTCAAGTGCTCAACCTACACGTGCATGCGCACACATCAGGCCCTGACAGACACATACACAACCAAGTGATTCCCGGGCACGGGTTGGAGCCTTCTCGCGCCCGTGTAAATTTGTGTTTATCTGACCTTTTGCCTATGCGAACTGACAGGTGGGACCCACAACGAATGTGGTCAATTTAACTAGTCAACATGGCGCCACGCAGACTATTTGGCCGGTCAACAGAGTGCAATCCGATGCTGAGCTCTGAGCAAGTGACCGTATAATCACCGCAAAATGTATATAGTGAACGTAATCAGCTTATTTTGAAGTTCGGTGACCGTATTACGCTTTTCTCTCTATAGGCCCTCCAAAACTACATCTCTACACGTTCTCGCATGTTACATCTAACAACTATGCAATACAACACGACTACTACACTCTAACACAATAAATCATATGTGTTTTTAGTTTTACTAGATATCATATTGTTACTTATAATTATTCAGTTTGCATACATTAAAATTGCCTTTGAAATGTATGGCCAGTATCATCTACCGCACGGGAAAAATCCCACCCTTTCCTGTTTAATCGGGTTTGTATCGATGGATCGTGCGAAACAGCAAAACTATACTAGTACTATACAGTACAAGTGACAGTTCACTGGGCCGTCGTGTCGTCTACTCCTCTGTCGTAAGAGTGGAGCGCTCGCTTTCATAAATCTTCTAGTCCCTTTCGCCGACATGTGGGACATCAAGCTACTGGGTCCACGTGCCATACTGGAATATAGTGCAGAGCAGCCAGGGTGAAGCACCCCAGTCATGGCACCGGCGTAGTAATAAGCAATGAGGCGGCAAATCACAAAGCTGCACCTTTCCCGCGGGTAAGTTGGAGGGACGAAGCAACCATCATTTCACTCGTTGCTGAATCCGCTTCTCCCTCATCTTCTTCAACTTAACCACGTGTTACTTCTGTCGTTGTTCTGCCTCACGTGGGACGCGGATCGTCTTGGTAAAGCACTGACACGTGGGACTGCATGTTAGCAAACCGCCAGGACAACGCCCTCCGAAAATAAGAAGCCTAATCCTAGACTTACAAAGGGCTACGTAGCTGCTACATATACTTTCCATCTAATCTATATATGCCCCCTGATTTTCAGGTGGGGTGGGCCTAATCCTCTACTTTAATCCAATCAAATAGTCCCACATCACATAAGTTCGTAACTTTACATAAACCATTACGTGGGTGTAGCATTGCTCAAATAAGAAACCTCCCCTGCCATCCGCGCAGCAAAATCACCTCCTTTTTACTAATCTCGATTCTATAATTTTTTAGATCAATATAATTGAGATTTGTATAGATAGCACACAGGAGCAAAACCAAGTGGTACGGTTAAGGGCATCCACAATGTGTAGCCAAATGTGAAAATAGCTTTTGGCATCATGGGGACCATTGTGGATGGTGTTGCCAAAGTGAAAAAGATGGAACCGAAGCTTCGTGATTGATTGATTGAAGGAATACAAAAATGCAACGTCTCTCCTCTTTTTCCCATGCTTGGACGCATGTAGTACTACAGTATAGAGCACATAGTCTACTCCCATGTCCCTTCTATCAGAAATCACAAAGCAGTGAGGCATCAAATCACAAAAGCACGGACAAAGCAACCATCATTTCACTCTTCGCTGACTCCGCTTCTCCATCGTCTTCTTCGAGAAGCCATCTCACCGCATTAGTTACTCCTAGTAGTACTAGTAAAGGACTTCTTGGATGCAAATGGTGTTCTCTGTCGAACGCACTTCGCCAAACCACCACAAAAAAATATCGTCGACGTCACCGCAATGGGAAGGAAGTCAAATATAGTTACTACCTCCATTTTTTGTACACAAGGCCAGTATATCAAAATTACAATTTGTAAAGGGCCACTAACACTAATCGAGGCAAAATTTATGGGGTTAGAAACCAAGGACATTAATATCCCCTACATGCTTGCGGAAGTGAGAAGGTTGGTTTGCATGGTGCTGCATTAATCAAGCGATGAGGAGTGAGATGGTTAGCTCTTTGGTCTTTGGGGAAGAAAATACGCATTAATTGACACGTGAAACGAGGATTTGTATCGATTAAATCCCGTGAAGGAAAACCCAGCCTTTCTTTTTTAACACTAGTACTCCTAGTACGTACTAAAAAGAAACGGAGGGAGTACGTACTTATCCTGTTTGGGTCTAGGCCTTGCATTGCCAAACTTCGCCACACATTTTTGCCAAGCTTGCCTAAAGTTTTCAAAATGAGAAGGAGGTACACTTGCGCACGGCTATCGCGGTCGCACCGCACCCTCACACGGTCGCTCCTGCACGCCGCGGTCGCATCGCACCCTCACACAGTCGCTCCTGCATGCCGCAAACCCAACCAAGGGAACGCACCCTCACTGACACGTGTTGTCGCATGTGAACACACCAGACTCAGCCATCCTATCGCTGACACATAATTTTCGTTCATAGAGTATGTTTATCCAACCGCATGTTGGGGAGTATCCATACGGCCCGTGCGGTGGTCTGTTGGGGAAGAAGAAGAGGTGAGGAAGAAGGAAAGAAGGGTTAGGAGACATAGCATATTCATCCAACCGCCTGAAAAGGTAGACTGACCCAAGTCAGGCGACTTGCATACCAAATATATGTTTTTACACAGCAAAAGATCCATGAAAACAACAACATAAAGAAAAACTATCACTGCTCGTGGAAAGAGACGGCCTCGTCGTCTTTGGCTGCCGGCGCGAACCAGCCGTCACTTCCGATGTCTGTCTCCGCACAGTGGTTGTCCTCGGCCTCCAGCTACTCATTCAAGCAAAGCGTGCGGGCGCTCTGCACGGAGCACAGCCCGGTTCAAGTCGAGGACGTCCGGTTCCGCCTGCAGGAGGGCCTCGATGGAAGCGGCATCCGCGCGCTCTACTTCGAGTCGAGCCTCCGCCGCCCGGTTCAAGTCCAGGACGTCCGGTTCTGCCTGTAGGAGGGCGTCGATGAGAGTGGCATCTGCGTGCTCTGCGTCGAGTCGAGCCTCTGCCGCCCGGTTCAAGTCCAGGATGTCCGGTTCCACCTGCAGGAGGGCCTTGATGGCAGCGGCATCCGCGCGCTCCGCCTCAAGTTGAGCCTCCGCTGCCCGGTTCAAATCCATGACATCCGGTTCCGCCTGCAGGAGAGCCTCGATGGCAGCGGCATGCGCGCGCTCCGCATCGAGTTGAGCCTCTTCCTCCCGGTCCTCCTTTAGTATCGCCATGTTGAACCGTTGTTCCGCCTGCACCATGCGGGACTCGGACGCCGGCACGAAGTCGACGTCCATCGTCTCATACCCATCGGGGGCCTTCTGCGACGCGACCTCCGCCATGAACATTGGATCGGCATCCTCCTCCTCCTAGCTTGGCTCCAGAGAACTCGGGGATTGGCCCGCTGCAAAGCAAGCTTGGGAACGAAGGTCTGTGGCGCCGACCGCTTCCGCGATTTCTGCGCGGCGCTCTGGCGTCAGCATCTTGTAGTAAGTGATCTTGCGGCGCACCATGGCTTTTCGGGGAACTAGGGGACGATTGATGCGGGCTAGGGGATCGAAAGGTGGGGGAATGGGTTGGAGATTTGGTGTGGTTTTAGGGCAGTGGCTGGCATAGGCCGAGCAGCAAAGGTTCTGGTGTGAATAGTGGTTCCGGTGACGACCGGTCAATCAGTTTTGACTGTACATCGCTCTTGTCGCGTTCGCATTGCAGCCCGGCACGCTGGACCCTCCACGTCGCCCACCGAATGGAACGCACTTCGTCTTGCGTTTTCACTCGCTTGTGGGACCGCAGTTGACAGCACACCGACGTCCCTCCCCCTCCCCCGCCCGCGTCATTTATTATACCACCACTCCCTCCATTTTATGCGGAGTAAATAAAAACAGAGGGAGTATTACTACGGATGAGGATCCCCTGACGTGGCCGAACCCATTGAATAACTGACATGCGGGGCCTAGCAAGCATGGGGTCCACCAGTAAGTGACCGAAAGGGAGGTTAAGGCAGGGATACCTACGTCAGAGGATCCACTTCAACTATACTACTTTGACCACATGTTAGAGTAATAATATATGACATGCAACTTACACAAATGTTAGAGTAATAATACATGACATGCAACTTACACAAAGCATACAGGGTCTAATGCGTTTTTCGAGGCTAACTTTGACCAAATGTTAGAGTAATAATATATGACATGCAACTTACACAAAGCATACGGTCAAATTCGTATGCGAAAGGAGTTTCCAATGATATAATTTTCACATTATACATCTCCTGTACTATTAATCTTGTCAATAGTCAAATTTGAAACCATCTCGAGTATAAATCTAGGAGTACATACGAATCTAACAATATTGATTGGGCGTTGTTGAATGTTGATACCTTTTTTTATCAAAGTAGATATACTTTGACTACACATAAAACTTATATGTAAACTACTCCCTCCTTCCATCTGTATAGGGCCTAATGCCTTTTCGAGGCTAACTTTGACCAAAAGGTAGAGCAATAATATATGACATGCAACTTAAATAAAGCATACCATCAAATTCGTATGTGAAAGTAGCTTCCAATGATATAATTTTCGCATTATACATGTCATGTACTATTAATCTTGTCAATAGTCAAAGGCGGTCTTGAAAAATGCATTAGGCCCAATCACTACTAGGGAAAAGGCTAGCAGCAGCGCGGGTTTTAGACGTATGAGCAGCGCGGGGTGGTGCGCTACTGATAAGGCGCTACAGCTAACGAATAGCAGTAGCGTGCCTCCACCCACGCTACGGCTAAATCGACTTAGTAGCAGCGAGTTCCAGGAGGAGCGCTACTGGTAATTAGTAGTAGCGCTTCTCTCTGCCCGCGCTGCTACTATTGTTTCGTATTTTATTTCTTTTTTATTTCATGTTGTATTCGTACACCTTTACACAAATTTTGATACAACAGGAATTTAAAAATTGTTTTTACATCATAATGAGTTATTACATCACGGGGTGAAAGAACCGTGTGGACTAGTTTCAAGTGGACGGACATCCACTTGAAACTAATCCGCGGTTCTTTCACCCAATAATATAATAAATATCATCATCATCATCATATCATTAACAACTTATCATCATCAACATCATATCATTTGTCACTAGTCGTAATCACAAGTACTCCTGACATCTTCAACTCTAACACATTGTATCACATAATAAACATATTGTACCTCATAGGACCTACTACATTCTCTTAGGACCTACTATATTCTCTAAGGTAAAATAGCAAAAAACAAGATAGCCCCTCGCTCTCCATTATGGAGAATGCAGATTATCCTGTCTCCAATTCTTGCCTTTCGCTTAATGTTGCTTCAAAGAACCTCCTTACGAATGTCCAAACATTTTTTCCACTCTTTGATTAGCATGTGTTCACCGGTTTCAGAAATTCGATATGCACAGGTGAGTTCTGTAGGATGACCTGGCTGTAGGTTCAGAACTTCAAGGCGACCATTGTAATACATCAGATGAGGCACACAATCCATCGGGATTTTCTGTTGAAAAACATAGTAATAACTTCATAGTTAGCAATGATGTACTAGTTTTAGAAGTATGCAAAAGATGCACTGATGTCGTAATAGTGAAATATCTTACCAGGGTATCTCCATAGAAGTTATCGTGGTTCAACACGTGCACTAGTGGCACGTATTCACCATAATTTGGAGGAGTTCGATAATAGGTATTGTAATTCTCAAAAAAGTACAATAAGCAATCAGATGATTTTTCTCCTTATAAGTTAATTCGGAGCCATCAGTGTAGTGGGTTTTGTCTACCATCTTCTGCACATTCTTTGAAGATTCAAAATAAGCTGTCAATGGAAATAAGTTGTCAACTATTTTGAAATAAAAAATATAAATTAGTTAATAACTATGTTTGAGAAACTCACATTGCGGTAGAATCGGAAGCGTATCAACAAGGACCCAAATGTCCATATTGTCTTGCTTGATGTCAGGATGACCAAGATCCATGGTGACAATCATACCCTCATAAAAACCATACATTTTTCAAAGTGCTTCCCAATTTTGACAACCAAAATGGGTTACGCTCTGAGAATTATACATATTTACTTCAAAATCGATATCATGATGGGTCCTTAGGTGTATTTTCTTTGTTTGAAAATTTTCATGGTCTTCAAAACCCATCCTCTCCAAGACATAGCGTCTTGCATGGCATGGGATATGCTAGTCGAATTGTAAAAGATGAAAATTAGACGTTGAAATAGTTGAAGTCATGCTTAATTACGAAAAAAAACACTTGTCGTTGTTGCGTACCGTTTCAACATCGAAGGTCTCCTCGAGCTTAATGCTGAAGCGCCGATCTTCGTCCAGCTCAATGAACCTGTCGCACATACCTCGATCGTCGTGGCACCAGCTACAGTCCCCTGGGAGACTGTCGTCGTCCGAGTACGACATTATCTACGTTCATAATTCAAAGATTAAACTTGTACAATTAAATATATGTACTAAAAAACCTAAATTAGATCATTATTTTTCAAAGAAAATCCAGGCCACTCGATATTTCCCACATATTCTAGCACAAGTCATGCCAGAATTCACGGAAAAATCCGGCATAACCTTTGCTAAAAAAGGACATATCGAGCGCCTGAAATTTGCCGAAACGGAAATTAATCAACACTCCGGCAAAACATGAAATAATTGCTTAAACTAAAAAATAACACCAAATATGGCATGTTCAACTAGTTCTATTAATTCAACTAGTTCTTACTAAATATAAACTTAGTATAAAAAGAAAAAAACTAGTTCTTTCTAAAAATGAAGTAGTTCAACTAGTTATTAATTACTTACTATACTAGTTCAACTAAAACTTAACTAGTTCAAGTAAAACTAAACTAGTTCTATTAATTCAACTAGTTCTTACTAAATATAAACTTACTATAAATAGAAAGAAACTAGCACATCTACTACTACTAATTAACATCTAACTACTACATCTACTACTAATTAACATGTACTACTGCTAACTATACATCTACTACTAATTAACATCTATCCACTACTTCTAAAAATCATTATCTATGAACCCTAAATTAGCATCTACTACTACTAAAATCATCTACTAACTAAGCAAAGAGAGAGGGGGTTGGGGAGGGGTGGGGGGCTTACAGAGGGAGAGACGGTGGAAGGGAGGTGCTCGGCGATGGAGGGGCAGCGAGGGCGGGCTCGGGATCGGGAGGGCGGCGGTCCTGGGCGGCGGGCTCGGCGGGCTCGGTCGAGGGCGGCGGCGGTGAGGTCGAGGGCGGCGACAGTGTGGTCGAGAGCGGCGGCGGTGAGGTTGAGGGCGGGCGGCGGAAGCGGCGGTGAGGGCGCAGGCGCGCTCGAGCTCGGGCGGCGGCGACAGGGAGTAGGGGAACAGGCCGATGGGGGGTGGGAAGGAGGACTTAGCGAAATTTTGATGCGGGGGGTGGTTAACTCGAACTAGCAGCAGCGCACGTACAGAAAACGTGCAATAGCTAACTTATCTACAGCGCGTTTTGGGAAAAACCTATGGAAGCAGTTATTTCTTTTGTTTAGTAAAAACATCAAAAATATACATTGGTCATCATTGATCTTTTTGTGTATAATCTAAATAGTCAACATGAATCCTCACTGTACCTGTATAGGCACACACGAGGATTCATATTGCAACCACAAATCATACACATATAGTTCAATGAAGACCAAGTGCTCGAGATAGGTTGAGAAGCAACATATTTAAGGTGGTAAACACCTTGTTCGCTTAGCAGTATGGGACTAAACTTAATTAGTTGCGGTCATACTTACCAGCAGCGAGTTTTGAACAAAACCGCTGCTACTAAGTTCTTTAGCAGTAGCGCGTCCACTGGAAGGGCGCTACTACTATATCTAGCCTGGAGAAAACACCATGGCAATTATAGTAGTAGCGCTCTTTTCACCTAGAGCGCTACTGCTACTCAGTCATTAGCAGCGCTCTTTTCTAAAGCTCGTTGCTGCTAATTAGCAGTAGCATCTGTTTTTATACCGCGCTGCTGCTAAGATTCTGTGTATAAGGTTTTCCCTAGTAGTGAATATAGATGGAAGGAGGGAGTAGAAAGGATAGGAGGGAGTATATTGTACGTTCAAAAATGAAACAAACATTGAATACCCTTTATATATGATTTGCGTATGCTATGATCACCGGTTCAAAATTTTGAATCCGCCTTAGGTATCACGTGCCTCCACTCGTTCCCTCTCGAGTTCATCTCGGGGTCCGGAGATCTATTGAAAGAGGACTAGGGTGGGTACATGCGAATGATACTCGGTGGAATGTTCAAATGAGGCATGCGGGAGCATGGACTCGACTGGAGGGCGACATGATCGATGGAGAAGAGGGTTGGAGAGGAATGAGAAATAAGCAAACGCCACATGATTATACTTGAATGGCTCAAATAAACAATAATTTGTCTCGCTTGGCCTACATGGTGAAAGGCCTAATGCGCAACGCGGAGCACTGACGCTCGAATATGGTCAGGAAAACAGGGAAACAGACATGTGGGGCACACCCGTCGGGACGACGTAGCGCAGACTAGTCCAATGGAGGAGCTGGCCCACGACCTCCTCGCCACCGACAACAGTTCATGTGGGTCGTTGGCGCCAACAACGGGGCGCAGCTCCATCACCGCCTCTGGACACGGCGACCGCGTTGAGAGACACGCTCATGTCATCACTAGACACGGTCGGTTTCAGTTTGCCGAGGGTGGCGTTAGTGTTGTGGCACGACCAACGGTATGTTTGGTTTGTGCCCAAGGTTGCCCCATCAAAGCATTGGGTAGCCAAAATTTTGGTTGAGGTATTGGTTGCCCATGATTTGGCCGACATTGGCAAGAAAAATGAACTTTAATTGGCTAGAGTTCATTGGCATGCCAAAGAAATGGCAACCATCCAAACAAAGCCCAATCTTTGGGTCATGAACAAAATTTTGGTTGAGGTATTGGTTGCCCATGATTTGGCCGACATTGGCAAGAATAATGAACTAGAGTTGGCTAGAGTTCATTGGCATGCCAAAAAAAATGGCAACCATCCAAACAAAGACCAATCTTTTGGTCATGACCAAAATTTCAGCAAGGTGCACTTTGGCCACAATCCAAACACACCCCAACACCCGGCTTGTCAAGGATGCATGGGGTACCGTGACGCATCCGCGGAGCGGTGTAGCGCGGCCAACTACATCCTCTGGACCTAAGACCATGCCGGGTCATCTTGCTTTTTCAATGACATGCGGGGATCGCATGTGAGCAAAGGGCATCTCCAACGTTGCCATGACTGCAGCTGACAATCCTGGCACACCAAAACCCTCGTCCCTTGCGCCGTCGCGCGGTGCGTTCCCAGCCGGCACCAGCTGCCCGCATTCATGCCGTCCGTTCGTATGTCGTCATTAAGAGGCTCAGTGCCCGAGGAACAACTCTGGTGACTTAATGACGCACCCGGACGCTTGGCCTCACCGGAATGGGCTACTTAAAGCGGCAACACCCAACTAACCTCCATACCACAGCGCATCGTCCTCCTACCTGGAACCACATCCGCCATGACCGCAAGTGAGAACGCTCTGCGGGAGAGCTTGTCTTCGGGGATGGAGCTCGAGGTTGCCGCCCTCGCTGAAGTCGCCGCACAAGCGGTGGCCACGCTGGCGGCCGACGATGGGAGCACCGTCAGCCACGCGTCCTACTTGCCGCCGTCCAACGTCCGGCACCGCCGAGGTCGGGGACTCCTCCGAGGATGAGTAGGGCATGGGAGACGGCAGGGCATGGTGTGCCAACTGGCCGGTCCGCCTCCCGTGTTCTACTTTTCCTCGCCGGAGACAGCACCTTCATTTCACGGGTCTTGAACCCTGCCCCCATACATGGAGATCACAGATGGAGGACGTCGGTCGCCGCCGTAGAATAGGTTTAGGGTCGGGTTTATTTTATTTTATTGTCCTATAAAAGTTCGAAATGTAATGAAAATCTGCCGTGTTTGCATTAATCTCAGCCGGTGTATATGAACTTTCACAATAATATACATATTGTAGGAGTACTAGCAAGATGCCCGTGCGTTGCACAGAAGATCAAGATCTTGTGGGAGAAAAGGATGAACGAGGGAAAGCCTTATCTGCCAATGTGGAGAGGAGTGCGGGTAATTTTTCATAGTTTCCTTCCTATCCGTTAGATATAGATCGGACGGCCTATATTGCAAGATCGGACACATCTTTCTACATCTACGGGAACCTACGAAAGGGTTAACATAAATTTCCTCTCTCCCTCATCCCCTGATTTTCATGGTGGTGGGCCCCTCCCTCCCCTCAATCTATAATCAACAGCTCACATGTTTCACATTACGTTAATTACGTAACTGGGATTATGTAGGTGTAGCATTACTCATCCTAAAAAACCCAACTAAGCCAACCTCCCAGCATATCGCGTGGGAAAAGACCCGGCCGCGCCGTTTTAGTCGGGATTACCGGATTACTATTAGTAGTATCGATGGATCGCGCGAAGCAACATATTTTTTGTGTGGGGGCGAAGCACCTAGTTTAAAAGGAAAAAATGCGGTACACTCACAGCACTCCTGTCGCGGTCGCATTGCACCCCACACACGTTCGGTCCTGCACACGGCTCACGCAAACGGAACGCGCTTCGGCTTGCCTCATCACTGACACGTGGGACTGCACTTGGAGAAACCGACCATGCGCCAAACTCCCCCCGCCCACACCCAAACGGCCCTTTGGCCAACTAGCCAATAATATTCCCCAAACCCCCCCTCCCCTCCTGTCCCCCTCCACTCCATTTGCTTCACCAAAGCCGCCCTCCCTACCGCGCCGATACGTCGGCGCCGCGGTTCGGCGATCCTCTCGCTCCCACAGTACACTCTCGTAGACTGCCGTCCTCTAGCCGCGCCGCCACCTCTGGCTACGTTCTTGTGGAGGCGCACGATGGTCAGCGCCGCCACCGCTGGCGACGTTCGTGTGGAGACGCACGGCGGTCAGCTTCTCCCACGGTACGCGCATTCTAGACTGAGGCCCCGTTCATGTCGGTGTAGCGCTGAATGTTAGCTGATAGACGCTGTTAATCTCACTGTTTGCCAAAGTAGTTTACTGTCAACATGCTCTACTTCAGAAGCTTCCTTGCCCTGTTCTGCACTCAATCTGCTTAGCTGAGATGGCATGCCAAGGCCGATTAGTTGCTAAAATATCCTGCCATATATTTATTGTGACGTAGATTCACATGGTCTAGTAGCCAATCTGTTAGGTGAAATAGCTCTACACCGTTTTATACTCGATCTTTGTTGCTGCGATGGCCTTCGATAGTTCGATGGCTATGTTCTCGGCCTCATTGACTGCTGAAACAGCCTTCCATAATTTGGCACTCAAATCTGTTTGCCGAATTATCTTTACATATATTTTGTTACTTAGATCTGCTCGTCCAAATATCTTGCCATAGCTTTAGACATCGACCTAGGTATTTTTTTTCTGGACTTCGTAAAAAAGCATATATGTTTTCCTATAATATCTTGTAGAAGAACTAATTTGTATGTCTAACAGATGGACAGGACTTGGATAACTTCTGCTTGAAGATTCGCCGCTGCATATGTCGAGGGGGTTGAAAACTTCATGAACTTTATCAGAGCTGAGTACGGTGGTCCGAAATCAGATGTGCTCTGCCCGTGTAGCAGTTGTATGAATTCAGTTACAAGACCCCAATCAACTGTGCAAAATCATCTACACTTGTATGGGATGTCGGTCACATATACTAGGTGGGTTCATCATGGTGAAGCTATGAACATCAATGTTATTTACTACGTGGAAGCAGCAGATCACCATCTTGATCTTCCTGATGCTCAGGTGGAAGAGGAGGAGGAGGTGGTGGTAGCGGAGCCAGTGAGTTTGACCAACATTAAAACAATGCTACGAAATGCTCGTGCATTCCGTGAACTTTCACCTGCAGAAGAAAAATGGTGGGCCCGCATATTGGAACAATGCAACGTTGCTGTCACCCCAGGAAATAAGCTGTCAGTATTCTCAGCTATGGTCACCTTTCTTCAGGTGAAGACATCTGAGTGGATGACCAACAAATCATTCGATGCGATGTTGGCTGCTTTCCCCGAATCTTTCCTAGATGTGTCTGAGCTGCTACACACCTACAGTAAATGAAGAATTTCCTTCGTGAAGTTGGAATTGGATATGATATGATCCTTGTTTGTAAGAATAATTGTGTTCTGTTCCAGAAGGATTATGCCAACTTAAGTGAATGCCCGAAATGCAAATCATCAAGATGGAAAGATGGCGATGCTGTGAAGAGGATTCCTCATAATGTTCTGAAACATTTTCCAATTACACCAAGATTGCAGAGGTTGTTTCATGATGCTGAAACAAGAGAGGATGTACTGTGGCATTCTAGGAACCAGGAGTACAGAGATCGGAATGGAATGAGCCATCCATCTCGTGGTAGTGAGTGGAAAAGCTTCAATGATAAACACAAAGAGTTTGCTGCTGACCCGAGAAACATTAGACTTGGCTTAGCTTCAGATGGATTTAACCCATTTGGCCACCAGAGCGCCACATATAGCATGTGGCCAGTGCTTGTTATTCCTTACAACATGCCTCCAAATGTCTGCACCAAAGAATCAAACTACATGACAGCCTTGCTCATCCCAGGTCCAAAAAGTCCTGGAAAGGATTTTGATTTGTTCATGGAGCCTCTTGTGGAGGAACTTCAACAGCTATGGAAGGGTGTTCTCACTCGAGACCTATATAGCAGCCCACCAGCTGATTTCTTTCCGCGTGCTGTTATAATTTGGTGCATCCATGATTATCCGGCTTTGGGCACTATGTCAGGGCGAACGACACATGGTTACAATGCAAGTGTTCACTGTGACAGGAATCCGCTGTCATACGCAATACTTAGCAAGATCTGTTACATTGGACACCGCCGTTTCCTTGCCAAGGACAAGCCGCTTCCTAGAAAATACAGAAGAAATGTGTTCAATGCAAAGCATGAAAACCGTGATGCTCCAAAGAGGCTCACCGCCGATGAGTTGCAAGTGGAATTAGAGCAGGTCAGGCATATTACACCAGGAAACCATCCTAATAATGGTAGCGGGAAAAGGAAGCGTGGCAGGAAAGAAGAGAGATTATTGTTTACCCGCAGGTCCACTTTGTGGGACTTGGAGTATTGGAAAGATTTGGATCTGCGGCATAATCTTGATGTGATGCACATCGAGAAAAATATATGTGACAGCATTATCGCACACTTCTTAATATTGAAGGCAAGACGAAAGATACCTTAAAATCTAGGATTGATTTGACACACCTGGGTATCAGACAGGATTTTGCAGGTGCGAGATGAAGGTAAACCACGGGATATGGCACCAGCTGTGTACATCTTGGACAAGGTAAAAAGAAAAGAATTCTGCGAGATCCTGTCACGTGTGAGATTCCCACATGGATTTGCTTCCAATCCTGAAAGGAGAGTCAGTGCAGACGGAAACAAGGTACAAGGGTTGAAAACTCATGAATGCCACGTCCTACTTCAAAGGATTTTACCTGTTATCCTTAGAGGATTGGGCCGCCCTGACTTATACAGAGCAGTTGCAGAGTTGGCACAATTCTCAGGGAACTCTGAAGCAGGAATATCAGGATAGATGCTTTGGAGCGTCTTAGAGACAAGATACCAACTATCCTATGCGACCTTGAGAAGATATATCCTCTAGCCTTCTTTAATGTGATGGTGCATTTGGCTGTTCATCTACCTGATGAGGCACTACTTAGAGGTCCAGTACAGTATGGCTGGATGTGCCCTATTGAAAGGCGGCTAGGCACTTTCAAGGGCTATGTTAGGAATAGAGCTAGACCCGAGGGTTCCATTGTAGAGGCCTACATTGCTACAGAAGCGTTGACATTCTGCTCAAAATACATTGAAACGGCTGATCGGCTTAGCAAAGAGGTGGGTGAAGACAATCCCGGGCTCAATGTTTTCGATTATTCTATTAGAGTTACAGGGAAGAGTCGACAAGAGGACAAACCTAAAGATTTGGACAAAATGGTTTGGTATGTGTTGAATAACTGTCCTGAGATACTACCTTATATCAAGTAAGTGCAGTACTGCAGCTTATACATCGTAATCTACCAAACTTGCAGCACATTCTTATATATTTAGATGTTTGACGCGATCACTATGTTGTGCAGCATCTACAAAGAGGAGTTACTGCCGCAAAATCCAAGAAACATTAACAAACTGGCTATGGCAGGATTTGCGAAATGGTTCAAGAACCATGTAAGCTTTTGAAGTGCACTATCAGTTTTTTTAATATATAGAGTACATAAGATGATCAGCTTGTCTATTATCTAACCATAGGTTAAGAAGATGCGGGAGGATGAGCAGGAAGTTGATGATGCCCTTTACTCACTAACAATGGGTCCTGATACTCGGGTAAGACATTATGAATCTTGCATTGTTGGAGATGTGCGCTACAACACCCTTGCACGAGACGAAGGCATGAAGACACTAAACAGTGCCATCATGAGCACGGATACGTATGACAAAGAGATAACTGAAATGTATGCTAACATAACAGACATTGTTCAGTTGCAGTATATCTCCAGTTTCGAGGATCATCGGTGTGTGGTTCTGTTGTGCTGTCGTTGGTATAACCTGTTTTCCAGGAACGCAAAACCCAGAGCTGATGATTTTTTCAAATCCATCAATGTCAAGGCGGCGTACCAGACCAACGAGCCTTTTATTTTGGCAAATCAAGCAACACAGATATTTTTCTTGGAAGACACATTTGCACATAGCGATGACTGGAGAGTATTGCAAAGGTTTGAGTAGAGGAATTCATTTAATGAAGTTGCACAACAAGATGATGCTTACACTGCTCCTGATGTACAAGATAACACAGATGTTCCTAATATCTTTGAGAACCATCACGTCAATGATGCCGACGAAAAGATTGCATGTCGTGCTGTGGACATACAAGAGTTGATCAACAAGAAGCCAGCGTTCGAGGACGTTGAGGACGAAGAAGAAGATGACACCGTGGGGAATTACGATTCAGAGTGATACACATGGCAAAGATGTTGACGCTGCTGCTGCGGATGATGATTACATTGCTTTTGTCGTATTTTCCTGTCAGAAGACGTTTGTTTATCTACTATGTGAAATTGTGTTTGCTATGACAACTGAAACCTGATGAACATGTTGTTTAGTATTTTGCTGTGAGAACATCATTTGTTATGTATGCTGATTTGTGTTTGGTGATTGTATGACAACTAAAACATGATGACATTGTTGTTTAGTTGTACTCATATTTGGCTGTGAAACTTGAATTTGATGACATAGTTTGCTGTTGGACTGCAATTTGCTCGACGTCTGCGAATGAGAACAAAGCTGACCCGACAGGTCCTCTGCTATTTATTTATTTATATGAGTAAAAGGGGATAACCCCTGATTTCCGTTAATAGAAATCATTAGATGTTAAAAACACTACGCCCAGCCTGCTACATAGGTTTCATTCATTACTAGTTTCAGCAAAGTGCTCATGTCGTAGCCACTGAATACATCACGAGTGCTACATACACTTCAAATAAAGAGACAATCATCCTACAGAGCACATTGATTTTGCCCATTATCTTCACAAGCTCTTTCATCTCCTCATTGCTGTCAAGGCCGTTCAGCAGCTGTTGCTTGGCCATGATCAGAGGAACTGCATCTTTAACCTTCTGCTCTGCATCTTCCTCTTCTGCCGTTCCTTCAGTTACTTGTCCAACACCCCAACCTGCTGGTATTGGGATTCCTTGGCTAACCAGATAATCAGCGTAGTTGCATTCCCCCACATCAGCAACTTCCCAGAAATACAAATCACACGAATCTTCCCTTTTCTGCACGAATCAAATTGGTAGATCATCGACCAAACTATTAAAAAAATCAGCAACTAAAAGCAGCAGAACAACACTTAAACATATTATTACCCCATGATTTTGGCATTTGTAGAAGACTCGGCCAGGGTTGCGGATTGTGGTTGAGATGCGACGGATGACTCTGCGTGATTTGCAGCAGTGGCACCACACCAACGGCAGCGGGTTGCGATGAGCAATCAGCTGCGGTGCGTGTGCCGGCGAGGGTGTGATGAGACCCACAGGCGATGGTACGGGTTGCGACTTGGCGCATATCTGGTTGTTGCCTGCTGAAGAGCAGGTGGACGAGCAGCCAGCGGACATGGTTGCTACGGCCAGAGCTTCTGATGCTAGGCAGAGTAAGTAGAGAAGAGGAGAAGCGAACGTTGGATATGTCAGTTTCATTACTTGCAGAGTAGCATAGCACCATATATAGTCATAGTCTAGGTTTGGATTCGAACCACCTATAGGAGCACGCCTTTCTTTTTTCTAAAACTCAGCAACATCTCTTTACTGGTACACTAGCTTGTTCTGTACGCCTTCCCAAGTCTTTGATTTTCTTTCCCTTTTTTTGTGAGGACCTGACAGCTGGGACCCACCGGAAGGGCCTCTGTATTTCACGAAAAAAACGTTCCCCCCGCTGACATGTCGGACCCACCAGCTATATCTTTTCACGCAAGGAAGTGCCTCCTTATTACGCACAAACAAATGAATACCCCCTGCTAGCTGGGACCCACCATAGTGGGAGGATGACTTGTGGGCCAACAAGGTTGACGAGGACGAAGGGCGTTGTCAACTTAGTCAATATGAATGATTCTAGCTCTAGTGACCGTACGATGTCCATCCAACGGGCGTAGTGCTTCTTCAACCTCTGGTCTTCATGCTCCAGCCGCCCAAAGCAGCACCGGTCTTGCCGCATGCTCCTACCTCCTGTGTCCGGATGTGCTGCCGCGGAGGCCTCACCGCCCCCTACTATTCCCAACGCTGGCCAGGCCCTGCGGCGACGGCAGCCCCACACCGCAGCCGAACCAGTGAACCCTCGTACTCCTCTCCGTGCAGGCTTCCACTGCCGCGTCTTCCCTGGCTCCGCGTCATCCCCTTCCTAGGCCTCGCCGTCGTCCACCGCCGTGGTGCTCTCCACGCGGCATGGTCAACGTGGTCAAGGAACGACTTCCATCGGAAGAGTACTGTACGTGGAGAGGCTGACAGCTGGGTACACGGCCAGAGCCCAGTTTTTTGTGATTTGCCAAGTAAGTCGCTTTGTCAGGCATGTTGGGCTGCAAATCTTTCAAGACGAGGAGAGCTTTCATTCGGCTGGCCGAGAAAATGGCCCATCAGTACTGAGAAATGGGCTGTACATTTTTAAAACACATCAAACCGGCAATTACTTTCAAATATCTTTTTTTTCATTTCAAGATTTTAAATTACATTAATTTTTATGCATGGAGAATTTGTTGGATTTTATATTGATATACATTTATTTTTAAAATCAGTTTGAATGTGAGTCGAAATTTCGGGATTAAAAACAGTTCGGACCGCACTGAAATATGCAAAATTTCGTATAGTTTTTTAACTGTGGCCACAATTTGGGCTGTAATGCCAACAAAAATAATATGGGCTCCAAAAAACCTTAAGAATTAGCAAATGGGCTGAAAATTATTAGAAATAATGGCAGATGGGTTGTATGCTGTTTTCCACAGATTTGAGGCTTTCCTAAAAAAAGGTTGACGCACAAGCAGTGACTGTTGGATGTCCATCCATCGGCCGTCATGCTTCTTCAATCTCTGCTCTTCCTGCTCCAGCCGCTCAAACAGGCGCCGGCGGGGCTGCCTGCTCCCTCCTCCCCGTGGTCGGCTCTGCTGCCGCGCAGGCCTCACCGCCCCACCATACTCCCATTGCTGGCCTAGCCATCCTTCTACTCACTCACACCTGCTGTTATTCTCCGGCGATGGCAGACGAACCAGTAAACCCTCGTACAGTCGTACTCCCCTCCGCGTGGGAAACAACTGCCGAGTCTTCCCTGCCTCAGTGTCGTTCCCTTCCTAGGCCTCGCCGTCGTCCACCGCCCTGGTGCTCTCGGCGCAGCCTGGTCAACATGGTCAACGACCGACATGCATCTGAAGTGGAATGTACGTGGAGAGGCCGACAGCTGGGTCCACGGCCGCACGCAAGGAAATGCCTCCTGATTACGCGCAAAATAATGATTCCTTCGCCTGACATTAGGGACCCACCGAAAGGGCCTCTGTATTTTGCGAAAAAAAACGTTACTGCCACTGCCAGCTCGGACCCACCAGCTATATCTGCACACGCAAGGAAGTGCCTCCTTATTACGCACAAAAAAATGAATACTCCCCCTATTAGCTGGGACCCAGTATAGTGGCAGGCTGACTTGTGGGTCTACTAAGTTGACAGGGACGAAGGACTTTGTCAACTTAGTAAATAATGCACGATTCTAGCTCCAGTGACCGTACGATGTCCATCCAACGGTCGTAGTGCTTCTTCAACCTCTGGTCTTCTTGCTCCAGCCGCCCAAACCAGTGCCGGTCGTGCCTCGTGCTCCTGCCTACCGTGGCCGGCTGCGATGCGGCGGAGGCCACACCGCCCCCTACTACTCCCACCGCTGGCCATGCCATCCCTCTAGTCACCCACACCCCCTGTTACTCTGCGGCGACGGCAGCCTCACACCGCAGCAAACCAGTGCCCTCATACTCCTCTACGCGTGGGCATCCACTGCCGCGTCTTCCTCGGCTCCGCTTCGTCCCCTTCCTAGGCCTCGCCGTCGTCCACTTCCCTGGTGCGCTCGGCGTGGCGTGGTCAACGTGGTCAAGGAACGGCTTCTATCGGACGTGGACTGTACGTGGAGAGGCTGACAGCTGGGTCCACGACCGCAGCAAGGAAGTGCCTCCTTATTATGTGAAAAATAATTATTCCTCCACCTGACAGCAGGGACCCACCGGACGGGCCACCAGTATTTTGCGAAAAAAATTGTTTCCCACTGACTGCTGGGACCCACCGGACGGGCCACCGTATTTCACGAAAAAAACGTTCCCCCCGCTGTCACTGGTAGAAAAAAGGCATGTTGTCCCGGTTCGTAAGGTCCTTTTGTCCCGGTTCCTGAACCGGGACTAAAGGGTCTGTACTAATGCCCTGCCCCTATAGTCCCGGTTCAATCCAGAACCGGGACTGATGGGCCTCCACGTGGCCTGTGCGCGGAACCCAGGCAGGAGACCCTTTGGTCCCGGTTTGTGGCACCAACCGGGACCAATAGGCATCCACGCGTCGGCACTTCTGTGGCTGGGGTTTTTGTTTTTTTTTTGAACGGGGGGGGAGGGGTTGGGGGTTTTGGGGGGTTAATTTAGGTGTTTCATATATTGTGTTAGCTAGCTATAATTAATAGAGAGAAGTGTCCTCTCTTATGTCCGTGCTTGGTCGACACTACGTACTATACATACGTATAGAGAGGACTAGACACGCTAGCTAGCTAGTAAGAAAATGAAGGAAACAGAAGATCATCATGAACATATATGCATACAGAAAGAAGTGATATCGACCACCTCTCCTTCTCCGAGAGATTGGTCGAACAACAAGTTCTCGTATATCTATCCGACACTACCGGCTACATATATACAATAATTATCTCTTACAAATATAATCATACGGACTCATGGTCCACATAGTATTCTCCGTCTTCAGCGATCACGTGGTCAAGAAAGAATGCCGCCAATTCCTCTTGAATTGCTCGCATGCGAGCTGGTGCTAGGAGTTCATCCTGGTTCCGAAACATCTAATTTGAAGAAGGGGGTCGATACATATATATATATATGAATGAATGAAACTCAACACAAATGATGGTAATAAAATAAAATTGTGAATGTTGTCATTTACGTACTTCATATTGTTCGTCAGTGTAGCCCCGCTCACAGGTCGTGTGGTGGATGGACTCGCAAACGTAGTATCCACAGAAATCATTCCCTTTTTCTTGCCACAACCACTTTACAAGAAATAGAGGTCAATCAAACTGATAAGCAAGAATGCCAAATCAATAGGAGATGCGCGGAACATGCTACTATAGTACTTACTTTCGGGTGTCTAAATTGCAGCTTCTTCGAGAGTCCTGGAGCTTTTTTGGAGAATTTTTTCCAAACCCTGCCAGACAAAGAAAACAACTACTTGATATATCAGGAAATGAACAAAGTTGCTGATATGGTGGATAAGGATCGATTTAACTTACTTCTCGAGCATTTGAGTCATGTCCGCATAGTCCTGGGGATCTTTTTGTTTTGAGTATGAGACAGTTACTACTCCCTGCTCAAGCTTAATCTCTAGGAGAATATAGTGGTAACTGCACACACATGCATAACTCATCAATTACATTACTATAACCTTGACTAATATATATATAAGGGAAACCGAATACGCACAAGACAGTAACACTCACTTGAAGTTGTAAGGAAAGAGTATTATATCTTTGTTTTCATTTATTACCAACGATCGTAGAAAGTTGGCCTCGGTATCTGCGGCATGAAATTTAACCTGAGTTGCATCTATGAGATATGCGTTAATGAACCCAATATCACCGACTTGTCTTTTCTTTAATTCGGCGATCTTCAATCTGCATAATATAGTGAGGATGATTATAAATACATGCAATGAAAGAGCTGAGCTATATAGAGAGACTTAATGACAGAAGTAGTACTACTTACAGACAGTAGCAGGTGACCGTTGTTTTATCGAGGGCCAATTGATTGAAAAACTGAAAGAACTCCTCAAATGGAATAGGCAATAGTTCAATTCCAACGAGCTCATGCTCCTTTTTAACTTTCACATACAAAGTACTCCTCCCCCCAGAGTCTCTGCAGATTTTCATGTACCAATCATGCAATCTTTGCATCATCGTTGATAGAGATCTTTCATCATTGACGAGAGGCTTCCCGTACTCGTATCTTTGTATCTGCACCTCCATGGGTTCATAATGTACATCGTCGGGCAGGTAATCGGCAAGATTTCTATAACCGGGCACCATCCTCGGATCATTAGCGACGTTTTCGCTAGGCACCTTGAGCGGGGGGCAGGATTGCTTCGCTTGTTCGTCGAGCTAGGCAATTTGTTTCCCAGCTCGTCGTTCTTTCAGCCTTTTATCACTGACAGTACTTCCCGACCGCTCCGCTTCGGCAAATTCCTTTCCAATAATGCGCTCATAGTTTCCTTTCGCCGGAGACTTTGGTGGTTTTGTCAGGGCAGCCAGAGTGCGCTTCGCTTTCACCGGATCTACCTTCTCCTCCGGAAGTGGATGTCTCTTTGCTTTCAACCCTTGAAACCAGTCATCCACTTCGGTTCACACGATCTCGGCGTTCTCCTCCGGGGTCCTCTCGTATGGTAACTTCTCTGGAGTCTTCAGAGAAGGACCGAATCTGTATGTCCTCCTGCCTCTGGCTGTACTGCTAGACGCCGGCCGAGCAGACGGAGCGTATTTCTTCTTTACTTGCTTACGAGGCGGAGGAGAAGGACTATGACGCGCCGGAGCAGCCGGAGCGGCGGCAGGTCTCTTCCGCCCTTGCTGACGAGGCAGAGAAGGAGGAGGCTGGCTGCTCGGGCGCGTCGGCGTAGGCGGAGAAGGAGGCGGAGTGCCGCCACATGCTGGAGAAGGAGCCGGTCAAGTGCCTTGATCGTCACTCGCCGGAGGAGGAGGCGGTGGAGGAGGCGGAGTGCCCTGACTCGCCGGAGGAGGAGGCGGAGTGCCCTGACTTGCCGGAGGAGGAGGAGGAGGCGGAGGCATCCAGTTCGGAAGGTTGATGAGCTCCTTCCGCCATAGACATGGAGTCTTCAGAGCAGACCCCAGCCTAGTCTCCCCTTCACCGGTAGGGTGGTCAAGCTGGAGGTCCTCAAATCTCTCCGTTATTTCATCCACCATCATCCTAGCATATCCTTCTGGAATCGGTCGGCAGTGAAAAGTTGCACCGGGTTCAGTAGGATAAACAGAGCCAACAGCCGCCTTGACCTTCAAATTCATCCATTGCGTCATAAGGTGGCAATTTTGAGACTCTGTGTGGAAGCCACGCTGCTTCTCCGCTGAGACTCTGTGTGGAAGCCACTCTGTGCGATTTGCTTCTCGTTCCTCTATCGCTTGTACCTTTGCTTGCAGCGCCTGCATTTGGGTCTGCTGCACTTTTTTCCTCCTCTCATGGGATTTGTAACCGCCTGCGTCCGGAAACCCAACCTTCCACGGAATGGAGCCTGGCGTGCCTCGTGTCCGTCCAGGGTGCTCAGGATTCCCGAGGGCCATTGTGAGCTCGTCGTTCTCTCTGTCTGGAAAGAACGTCCCTTGCTGCGCTGGTTCGATATAGTGCTGAAGCTTCCTGACGGGTATGTCCATTTAATCGTTCATCCAAATGCACTTCCCTGTTACAGGGTCCAAGGTTCTGCCAGCCCCGAAGAACCAAGTCCGGCAATGGTCTGGCCAGTTAATTGTCTCTGGTTCGATCCCTTTATCAACCAGATCATTCTCAGTCTTGGCCCACTTAGGCCGGGCTACGAGGTAGCCACCTGACCCCGTGCGATGGTGATGCTTCTTCTTCGCAGCATTTTGCTTGTTTGTCGCCGAAATCTTCTTACTCTTTTCCGATGTCTTGTGGGCCACAAATGTGGGCCAGTGATCTCTGATCTTCTCATATCTGCCCTTGAATTCTGGTGTCTCATTATTTTCGACAAACTTATTCAGCTCTTTCTTCCACCTCCGGAATAGTTCTGCCATCCTCTTAAGAGCAAAAGACTTGATTAATTGCTCTTTAACTGGCTTCTCTGGATTATCCTCTGGCGGTAGGGTGAAATTTGACTTCAGCTCAGTCCAAAGATCATTTTTTTGCATATCATTGACATAAGACACCTCAGGGTCTTCTGTAGCCGGCTTAAACCATTGCTGGATGCTGATCGGGATCTTGTCCCTAACCAAAACCCCGCACTGAGCAACAAATGCGCTCTTTGTCCGAAGGAGTTCAATCGGTTGGCCGTCGGGCGCGGTTGCTACGATCTCAAACTTTTCATTCGAGCTCAACTTTTTCTTCGGGCCTCATCTCTTTACCGAAGTTGTGCTCGATCCGGAGGGCTAGAAAAAAGAACAAAGACTTAATTAATATGTGTACATACCAAAACAATGAATGCATCAATTAGCTAGTCAGCAGAAGCTTAACTAATATATATACCTGGCCGGACTCGGTTCGGTCACCGGAGACGTCATCACGGTCTCCTTCTTGCACCGGCATTGGGTCAACGGAGCCGTCCTCACGGTCTCCTTCTTGCACCGGCATTAGGTCACCGGAGCCATCATAATCATAGCCAGTTGCTTCCAGACCATCGGTGTCGTTGAGAAACAACGAGCAGACGGCATCACTTCCTCGTGCGATTATGTCCACCAACAACTCTTCTTACGGTCTCCTTCTTGCACCGGCATTGGGTCAACGGAGCCGTCCTCACGGTCTCCTTCTTGCACCGGCATTAGGTCACCGGAGCCATCATAATCATAGCCAGTTGCTTCCAGACCATCGGTGTCGTTGAGAAACAACGAGCAGACGGCATCACTTCCTCGTGCGATTATGTCCACCAACAACTCTTCTTGTACTTCGTCTCGGGCAGTGTCCATAGTTTCTCCAAATATTGACAACATGGCAATTATTATTCAAACATGACAGATGGATATATTAGTGGCAAACGTAGAACTAATATTAATTAGTGGCCTCGACGCTGCTTCTCTAGGGTTTGGGGTGGCCTCGACGCTGCTTCTGTAGGGTTTGGGGTGGCCTCGACAACGCTTCAAGGATAAAAAAAGAAGTGGAAGAAGAAAAAAAGAGGAGAAGAAAGAATAGAGGAGTAAGAACTCCTCTATTCTTTCTTCTCCTCATCCGCGCCACTTGTGGGACATGGATGTAGTGTCCGACACCGACGGCCACATGTATCTCACACACATGATACTTGCTATTTAGGGTTTCCTCTACCGTTCGGTGACCCTGACCCTCGACGACCCTCGTTTCCGATAAAATAAAGAGGAAGAAGAAGAAAAAAAAGAGAAAGGGACCTTAAAATCAGGTCCGTAGTCAAGTTCCCATATGTCCACTATGTAACCATAATATGTGTCCTCTCCGCTCTCGGCTGCTGCATCAAAGCGGACACCGCTGTTTTGGTTGGTGCTCTTTTGATCTTGGGCGATCGTGTAAAATGTATTCCCATTTATCTCGTACCCTTTGTAAGTCAATACAGTCAAAGATGGTCCCTTGGACAACAAGTACAACTCATCACAAACAGTGTTTTCACCTCTGAGACGTGTTTCCAACCAACTGCTGAAAGTCCTGATGTGTTCACATGTAATCCAGTCGTCGCACTGCTCCGGGTGTTTGGAGCGCGGATTGTTCTTGTGTTCATCGACATACGGGGTCACCAAGGTAGAGTTCCTTAGAACTGTGTAGTGTGCTTGAGACCAAGAATATCCGTCCCTGCATATTATTGAGTCTCTTCCAAGAGTGCCTTTTCCAGTCAGTCTCCCCTCATACCGCGATTTAGGGAGACCTATCTTCTTAAGGCCAGGAATGAAGTCAACACAAAACCCGATAACATCCTCTGTTTGATGGCCCATGGAGATGCTTCCTTCTGGCCTAGCACGGTTATGGACATATTTCTTTAGGACTCCCATGAACCTCTCAAAGGGGAACATATTGTGTAGAAATATGGGCCCCAGGATGACAATCACGTCGACTAGATGAACTAGGACGTGCGTCATGATATTGAAGAAGGATGGTGGGAACACCAGCTCAAAACTGACAAGACATTGCGCCACATCACTCCTTAGCCTTGGTACGATTTCTGGATCGATCACCTTCTGAGAGATTGCATTGAGGAATGCACATAGCTTCACAATGGCTAATCGGACGTTTTTCGATAGAAGCCCCCTCAATGCAACCGGAAGCAGTTGCGTCATAATCACGTGGCAGTCATGAGACTTTAGGTTCTGAAACTTTTTCTCTGGCATATTTATTATTCCGTTTATATTCGACAAGAAGCCAGTCGTGACCTTCATACTGAGCAGGCATTCAAAGAAGATTTCCTTCTCTTCTTTCGTAAGAGCGTAGCTGGCAGGACCTTTATACTGCTTCGGAGGCTTGCCGTCTTTTTCGTGCAAATGTTGCAGGTCCTCCCATGCCTCAGGTGTATCTTTTGTCTTCCCATACACGCCCAAGAAGCCTAGAAGGTTCACGCAAAGGTTCTTCGTCACGTGCATCACGTCGATTGAGGAGCGGACCTCTAGGTCTTTCCAGTAGGGTAGGTCCCAAAATATATATTTCTTCTTCCACATGGGTGCGTGTCCCTCAGCGTCATTCAGAACAGCTAGTCCACTGGGACCCTTTCCAAAGATTACGTAGTGTAAATCATTGACCATAGAAAGTACGTGATCACCGGTACGCATGGCGGGCTTCTTCCGGTGATCTGCCTCGCCTTTGAAATGCTTGCCATTCTTTCGACATTGATGGTTGTTCGGAAGAAATCGATGATGGCCCAGGTACACATTCTTCCTGCATTTGTCCAGGTATATACTTTCAGTGTCATCTGAACAGTGCGTGCATGTGTGGTATCCTTTGTTGTCTGTCCTGAAAGGTTACCGAGAGCGGGCCAATCGTTGATGGTCACGAACAGCAACGCCTTAAGGTTAAATTCCTCCTGTCTATCCTCATCCCACGTACGTACACCGTTTCCATTCCACAGCTGTAAAAGTTCTTCAACTAATGGCCTTAGGTACACATCAATTTCGTTGCCGGGTTGCTTAGGGCCTTGGATGAGAACTGGCATCATAATGAACTTCCGCTTCATGCACATCCAAGGAGGAAGGTTATAGATACATAGAGTCACGGGCCAGGTGCTGTGATTGCTGCTCTGCTCCCCGAAAGGATTAATGCCATCCGCGCTTAAAGAAAACCATACATTCCTTGGGTCCTTTGCAAACTCATCCCAGTACTTTCTCTCGATTTTTCTCCATTGCGACCCGTCAGCGGGTGCTCTCAACTTCCCATCTTTCTTTCGGTTCTCACTGTGCCATCGCATCAACTTGGCATGCTCTTCGTTTCTAAATAGACGTTTCAACCGTGGTATTATAGGAGCATACCACATCACCTTCGCAGGAACCCTCTTCCTGGGGGGCTCACCGTCAACATCACCAGGGTCATCTCGTCTGATCTTATACCGCAATGCACCGCATACCGGGCATGTGTTCAGATCCTTGTATGCACCGCGGTAGAGGATGCAGTCATTAGGGCATGCATGTACCTTCTCCACCTCCAATCCTAGAGGGCATACGACCTTCTTTGCTGCGTATGTACTGTCGGGCAATTCGTTATCCTTTGGAAGCTTCTTCTTCAATATTTTCAGTAGCTTCTCAAATCCTTTGTCAGCCACAGCATTCTCTGCCTTCCACTGCAGCAATTCCAGTACGGTACCGAGCTTTGTGTTGCCAACTTTGCAATTGGGGTATAACCCTTTTTTGTGATCCTCTAACATGCGATCGAACTTCAGCTTCTCCTTTTGACTTTCGCATTACGTCCTTGCATCGACAATGACCCGGCGGAGATCATCATCATCGGGCACATCGTCTGGTTCCTCTTGATCTTCAGCAGCTTCACCCGTTGTAGCATCATTGGGCACATCGTCTGGTTCCTCTTGATATTCACCAGCTCCCCCCGTTGCAGCATCACCATATTCAGGGGGCACATAGTTGTCATCGTACTCTTCTTCTTCGCCGTCTTCCATCATAACCCCTATTTCTCCGTGCCTCGTCCAAACATTATAGTGTGGCATGAAACCCTTGTAAAGCAGGTGGGACTGAAGGATTTTCCGGTTAGAGTAAGACCTCGTATTCCCACATTTAGTGCATGGACAACACATAAAACCATTTTGCTTGTTTGCCTCAGCCGCATCGAGAAACTCATGCACGCCCTTAATGTACTCGCAGGTGTGTCTGTCACCGTACATCCATTGCCGATTCATCTGCGTGCATTATATATAATTAAGTGTCCAAATTAATAGAAGTTCATCATCACATTAAAACCAAAGTGCATGCATAGTTCTCATCTAACAACATATAGCTCTCCAGAGCATCTAATTAATTAAACCATACATTGAAACTATGTAAAACATTTCAATGCGAAAACAAATGCGATCATAATTGCAACCAAGTTAACAATTGATCCAACGGCATAATGATACCAAGCCTCGGTATGAATGGCATATTTTCTAATCTTTCTAATCTTCAAGCGCATTGCATCCATCTTGATCTTGTGATCATCGACGACATCCGCAACATGCAACTCCAATATCATCTTCTCCTCCTCAATTTTTTTATTTTTTCCTTCAACAAATTGTTTTCTTCTTCAACTAAATTTAACCTCTCCACAATAGGGTCGGTTGGCATTTCCGATTCACATACAACCTACATAAATAAAATCTATGTCACGTTGGTCGGCATAATTTTCATAAACAATAAATGAACCAATAGTTATAAAGATAATATATATACCACATCTGAATCATAGACAGGACGAGGGCCGACGGGGGAGGATACCAAAACCATCGCACTATATAAGATGCAATAATAAAAGTAAGAAAATAGTACAAGTATCTATGTAAACATACAAGTAAGAATATTTTTCCTTTCAGAAAGAAGATAAGAACAAGAGGCTCACCACGGTGGTGCCGGCGATGAGCTCGGCGCGGGTGATCGACGGCGGTGAAGACGGTGACGGGGCGTGACGGACCGCTAAACCTAGACAAATATTATGGAAAATGGAGCTTGGAGGTCGAGCTTGGAGAGGAGAAAGCTTAGGTAGTGTGGCTCGGGCATTCCATCGAACACCTTGTGTGCATAGGAGGTGAGCTAGAGCACCACCAAGCCCTCTCCCCCTCGGCGAGAGAAAAACAGAGCACTGGGGTGCTCTGCTCGCGAGCGAGGGGTATATATAGGCACCTCATTGGTCCTGGTTGGTGACATGAGCCGGGACTAAAGGGGAGCCTTTGGTCCCGGTTCAAGCCACACACCGGGACCAATGGTGGTGGGCCAGGAGCGAGGCCCATTGGTCCCAGTTCATCCCACCAACCGGGACCAAAAGGTCCAGATGAACCGGGACCAATGGCCCACGTGGCCCGGCCGGCCCCCTGGGCTCACGAACCGGGACCAATGCCCACATTGGTCCCGGTTCTGGACTGAACCGGGACTAATGGGCTAACCCGGCCTGGACCAAAGCCTTGTTTTCTACTAGTGTGTCAGCTCGGACCCACCGGAAGTGCCTCCTTATTATGCACAAAAAAATGAATACTCCCTTGGCTAGCTGGGACCCACCTTGGTGGGAGGCTGACTTGTGGCCCTACTAAGTTGACGGGGACGAAGGGCTTTGTTAACTTAGTCAATATGAACAATTCCAGCTCCGTTGACCGTACGATGTCAATCCAACGGCCGTAGTGCTTCTTCAACCTCTGGTCTTCTTGCTCCAGCCACCCAAAGCAGCGCCGGTCGTGCCACATGCTCCTGCCTCCCGTGGCCGGTTGTGCTGCCACGGAGGCCTCACCGCCCCTACTATTCCCACCGCTGGCCAGGCCCTGCGGCGACGGAAGCCTCACACCGCAGCCGAACCAGTGAACCCTCGTACTCCTCTCCGCACGCGCGGGGGCTTCCACTGCCGCGTCTTCCCCGGCTCCCCATCGTCCCCTTCCTAGGCCTCGCCATCATCGACCGCCCTGGTGCTCTAAGCGTGGCGTGCTCAACGTGGTCAAGGAATGACTTCCATCGGACGTGGACTGTACGTGGAGAGGCTGACAGCTGGGTCCATGGCGGCGGCAAGGAAGTGCCTCCTTATTACGTGGAAAATAATGATTCCTCCACCTAACAGCAGGGACCCACCGGATGGGCCACCGTATTTTGCGAAAAAAACGTTTCCCCTGGGACCCACCAGCTACACCTTCGCATGCAAGGAAGTGCCTGACAGTCGGGACCCACCTGGTCGAAGCGTACGTAGCGTTGTCATTCTGGTCGCGAACGTGTACGTACATATATACTGGTGGATGTAGAGGCGCGCACGTGTCGTAGTAGAGGCGCGCACGTAGCATGTACACGTACGTACAACGGCCAGGGTGCAAGAAAGAAAATACGGCCACGTATGTGTACATACGGGCAGGGTCTCGAACGCCTACTCACGCATACATACGGCGAGGGCTCGTGTACATGGCTGGGTCGGAACGGAGAAACAGCGTCGTCGTCGTGTTCATGGGGAGGCAATAGAATGCGTCGTGTTCATCGGGAGGCAACGCGGCTGTGTCGGAATGGAATGCGTGGTCGTGTTCATCGGGTGGGCTTGGATGGAAGAGGCGATGGAAACGAGGCCTTGCGTACCGCACAACAGAGGAAACAGACCTCCTACGGCCGAAACGAGGGTCCTGTTGATCGGGAGGGGTGTGGCGTACCACAAAACGATGGAAACTGACCTCCTACGGTCGAAACGGGGGTCCTGTTGATCGGGAGGGGTGTGGCGTACCACAAAACAGAGGAAACAAACCTCCAACGGTCGAAACGGGGGTCCTGTTGATCGGGAGGGGTGTGGCGTACCGCAAAACGGAGGAAACAGACTTGTGTTGGAGCACTATGGTCGAAACGGGGGTCCTCTTCATCGGGAGGGGTGTGGCGTACCGCAAAACGGGACTCCACGGGATACTGTTCATCTCCACCGTCGACCCCCTCCAGCCTCCACGAGCTAATGTTCATCCACCGTCGACCTCCTCCAGCCTCCATGGGCTCCTGTTCATCCAGCCTCCACCGCATGCTACTCCACCGGCTACTGTTCAACCACCCCTCCATCGTCTACTGTTGATCCAGCCCTCCACACCACGGGGTTCTGTTCAACCACCCCTCCACGGGCACCCCTCCACCATCTACTATTCATCCTGCCCTCCACACCACGGGGTCCTGTTCATCCACCCCTCCACGGGCACCCCCTCCACCGTCTACTGTTCATCCAGCCCTCCACCACACCACAGTGTCCTGTTCATCCAGAGGCAACGCCACCGCTCACTGTTAATCCAACCCCCCCCCCCCCCCCCCCCCCCCCCCCCGCAACACTCACTGCTCATCCCATCGATCGGCGTCAGTTAGCAGCAGTAGCCAAGGAATCGCTCGATCGGGTTCAGTTAACAACCATCGATCGATCGCTCGGGTTCAGTAACGCGTAGCCTGCAGTGCAATCGCTCGGGTTCAGTTAGAGCCCAACGCCTCGCTCGGGTTTAGTTAGAGCCAATGCCTCGCACACACGCGCGTACGTGTACGGGAGAAACGCGCATCGCTCGTCCCCCGACCTCCCACCGTAACCGGGAACTCCCCGAAATTTTCCTCCCCCTCGCTTCTACCATGGTTTTTTCCGTCATGGACGGCCCAAAGAATGTCATGCAGCTGCGTCTCCGGCCCGCCCAGGACGAAAAGCCCATTTTTCCTGTCATGATTTTTTGTCTTAGAAGTAGGAGCCCACCACATCTATGATGATACCGGGTTTTCTCACAATTATCGTCATAGAAGTGTCATATGTATGACAGAATTTTTTTTCGTTCGGCCCAAAATGTCACGGATGTGTCTTTTTTTTTGTAGTGCATGCTAGAATTGTATTAACCAGAAACTTAGTACATGTGTGAATACATAGACAAATAGAGTGTCCCTAGTATGCCTCTACTTGACTAGCTCATTAATCAAAGATGGTTATGTTTCCTTACCATAGACATGTGTTGTAATTTGATGAACGGGACCACATCATTAGAGAATGATGTGATGGACAGGACCCATCTGTTAGCTTAGCACTATGATCATTTAGTTTATTGCTATAGCTTTCTTCATGACTTATACATGTTCCTTAGACTATGAGATTATGCAACTACCGAATACCAGAGCAACACCTTGTGTGCTATCAAACGTCACAACATAACTGGGTGATTATAAAGATGCTCTACAGGTGTCTCCGATGGTGTTTGTTGAGTTGTCATAGATCGAGATTAGGATTTGTCACTCCGATTGTCGGAGAGGTATCTCTGGGCCCTCTCGGCAATGCACATCACTGTAAGCCTTGCAAGCAACGTGACTAATGAGTTAGTTATGGAATGATGCATTAAGGAAAGAGTAAATAGACTTGCCGGTAACGAGATTGAACTAGGTATGATGATACCGACAATTGAACCTCGGGAAAGTAACATACCGATGACAACGGGAACAAAGCATGTTGTTATGCGGTTTGACCGATAAAGATCTTCTCAGAATATGTAGGAACCAATATGAGCATCTAGGTTCTGCTATTGGTTATTGACCGGAGATGAGTCTCGGTCATGTCTACATACTTCTCGAACCCGTAGGGTCCACAGGCTTAACGTTCGATGACAATCGGTATTATGAGTTTATGTGTTTTGATG
The DNA here is from genome assembly GCF_003073215.2 of Triticum urartu. NCBI lineage: Eukaryota > Viridiplantae > Streptophyta > Magnoliopsida > Poales > Poaceae > Triticum > Triticum urartu. The sequence continues at coordinate 86,659,700 of NC_053024.1, forward strand.
TACCGAAGGTAGTTCGGAGTCCCGAAGGTCATCACAGACATGACGAGGAGTCTCGAATTGGACGAGACATGAAGATTGATATATTGAAAGGTTATGTTTGGACACTGGGATGGTTTCGGATGAGTTCGGGCATATACCGGAGTACCGGGGGGTTACCAGAACCCCCGAGGGTTTAATGGGCCTACATGGGCTTTAATGGAAGAGAGAGGAAGTGGGCAAGAGGTGGGGGCGTGCCCCCCCCTCCCCAAGCCCAATCCAAATTGGGAAGGGGGCCGTCCCCCCTTTCCTTCTTCTCCTCTTCCCCTTCCTTCCCCCTCCTATTTGGACTAGGAAAGGGGGGAAACCTACTCCTAGTAGGAGTAGGAATCCCCCCTTGGGGCACACCATGAAGGTCGGCCGGCCCCCTTGTACCCTCGTTTATATACAGGGGAGCGGGGCACCCCATAGACATACAAGTTGACAATTGTTTTAGCCGTGTGCGGTGCCCCTTCCACAGATACACACCTCGTTCATATCGTCGTACTGCATAGGCGAAGCCCTGCGCCGGTAACTTCATCATCACCGTCAACATGCCGTCGTGCTGACGAAACTCTCCCTCCACCTAAACTAGATCAAGAGTATGAGGGACATCACTGAGCTGAACGTGTGCAGATCACGGAGGTGTCGTGCATTCGGTACTTGATCGGTTGGATCGCGAACATGTTCGACTACATCAACCGCGTTTCTTAACGCTTCCGCTTTCGGTATACGTGGGTACGTAGACATACTCTCCCTCTCATTGCTATGCATCCCTAGATAGATCTTGCGTGATTGTAGCAATATTTGTGAAATACTGTATTCCCCAATAGTGGCATCCGAGCCAGGTCTATGCATAGATGTTATATGCATGAGTAGAACACAAAGGAGTTGTGGGTGTTGGTATATACATCTTGCTTCCCATCACTAGTTGTTTCTTGATTCGGCGGTATTGTTGGATAAAGCGGCTCGGACCAACATTACATGACCGCGTTCATGAGACTGGTTCTACCGGTGCTTTGCACACAGGTGGCTGGCGGGTGTCAGTTTCTCCAACTTTAGTTGAATCGGATTCGATGAACAGGGTTCTTTCTGAAGATCAAAAAGCAATCACTATACCGCATTGTGGTTTTTGATGCGTAGGTAAGAACGGTTCTTGCTAAGCCCGTAGCATCCACGTAAAACTTGCAATAACAAAGTAGAGGACGTCTAATTTGTTTTTGCAGGGCATGTTGTGATGTGATATGGTCAAGACGTGATTATATAAATTTTTGTATGAGATGATCATGTTTTGTAACATAGTTATCGGCAACAGGCAGGAGCCATATGGTTGTCGCTTTATTGTATGAAATGCAATCGCCATGTAATTGCTTTACTTTATCACTAAGAGGTAGCGATAGTCGTAGAAGCAATAGTTGGCGAGATGACAACGATGCTTCGATGGAGATTAAGGTGTCAAGCAGGTGATGATGGTGATCATGAAGGTGCTTTGGGGATAGAGATCAAAGGCACAAGATGATGATGGCCATATCATATCACTTATATTTGATTGCATGTGATCATTATCCTTTATGCATCTTATTTTGCTTAGTTCGGCGGTAGCATTATAAGATGATCTCTCACTAAATTTCAAGGTACAAGTGTTCTCCCTGAGTATGCACCGTTGCTACAGTTCGTCGTGCCGAGACACCACGTGATGATCGGGTGTGATAAGCTCTATGTTCACATACAACAGGTGCAAGCCAGTTTTGCATACGCAGAATACTCGGGTTATACTTGACGAGCCTAGCATATGCAGATATGGCCTCGGAACACTGAGACCGAAAGGTCGAGCATGAATCGTATAGTAGATATGATCAACATAGTGATGTTCATCATTGAAAACTACTTCATCTCACGTGATGATCGGACATGGTTTAGTTGATATGGATCACGTGATCACTTAGATGATTAGAGGGATGTCTATCTAAGTGGGAGTTCTTAAGTAATATGATTAATTGAACTTTAATTTATCATGAACTTAGTACATGATAGTATTTTGCATGTCTATGTTATTGTAGATAAATGGCCCGTGCGGTTGTTCCGTTGAATTTTAATGTGTTCCTAGAGAAAGCTAAGTTGAAAGATGATGGTAGCAACTACACGAACTGGGTCCGTAACTTGAGGATTATCCTCATTGCTGCACAGAAGAATTATGTCCTTGATGCACTGCTAGGTGATGGGCCTATTGCAGGAGCATATGCAGACGTTATGAACTTTTGGCAAGCTCAGTATGCTGACTACTTGATAGTTTAGTGCGCCATGCTTTATGGCTTAGAACCGGGACTTCAAAACATTTTGAACACCATGGAGCATATGAGATGTTCCAAGAGTTGTAATTGGTATTTCATACTCATGCCCGTGTGAAGAGGTGTGAGACCTCTGACAGTACTTTGCCTACAAGATGGAGGAGAATAGCTCAACCAGTGAGCATGTGCTCAGATTGTCTGGGTACTACAATCGCTTGAATCAAGTGGGAGTTAATCTTCCAGATAAGATAGTGATTGATAGAGTTCTCTAGTCACTATCGCCAAGTTATTGGAACTTCATGATGAACTATAATATGTAAGGGATGACGAGAACGATTCCTGAGCTCTTCACGATGCTAAAATCAGCGAAGGTATAAATCAAGAAAAGCATCAAGTGTTGATGGTTGACAAGACCACTAGTTTCAAGTAAAAGGACAAGGGAAAGAAAGGGAACTTCAATAAGAATGGAAAGCAAGTTGCCACTCCCATGAAGAAGCCCAAAGTTAGACCCAAGCCTGAAACTAAGTGCTTCTACTGCAAAGGAAATGGTCACTGGAAGTGGAACTGCCCTAGATACTTGGCAGATAAGAAGGATGGCAAAGTGAACAAAGGTATATTTGATATACATGTTTGATGTGTACTTTACTAGTGCTTATGGCAACCCCTTAGTATTTGATACTGGTTCAGTTACTAAGACTAGTAACTCGAAACGGGAGTTGCAAAATAAACAGATACTAGTTAAGGGCGAGGTGATGGTGTGAGTTGGATGTGATTCCAAGGTTGATAAGATCACCATCGCACACTCCATTTACCTTCGGGATTAGTGTTGAACCTAAAATAAATGTTATTTGCTGTTTGCGTTGAGCATAAATATGATTGGATCATGTTAATTGCAATACGTTTATTCATCAAAGTCAAAGAATAATTGTTGTTCTATTTACATGAATAAAACCTTCTATGGTCATACACTCAATATAAATGGTTTATTGAATCTCAATCACAATGATACACATATTCATAATATTGAAGCCAAAAGATGCAAAGTTAATAATGATAGTGCAACTTATATGTGGCACTCCCGTTTAGGTCATATTGGTGTAAAGCGCATGAAGAAACTCCATGCTGATGGACTTTTGGAATCACTTGGTTATGAATCACTTGATGCTTGCGAACCATGCCTCATGGGCAATATGACTAAGACTCCATTCTTCGCAACAATGGAGCGAGCAACAGACTTGTTGGAAATAATACATACTAATGTGTGCGGTCCAATGAGTGTTGAGGCTCGCGGCGGGTATCGTTATTTTCTGACCTACACAGATGATTTGAGCTGATATGGGTATATCTACTTGATGAAACATAAGTCTGAAACATTTTGATAAGTTCAAAGAATTTCGTAGTGAAGTGGAAAATCATCGTAACAAGAAAATAAAGTTTCTATGATCTGATCGCAGAAACAAATATTTGAGTTATGAGTTTGGTCTTCATTTGAAACAATGTGGAATAGTTTCCCAGCTCACGCCACCTGGAACACCACAATGTAGTGGTGTGTCCGAACATCATAACCGTACTTTATTAGATATGATACAATTTATAATGTCTCTTACTGAATTACCACTATCGTTTTGGGGTTATGCATTAGAGACAGCTGTATTCACGTTAAATAGGGCACCATCTAAGAATCTGTTGAGACGACACCGTATGAACTGTGGTTTAGCAAGAAACCTAAGCTATCGTTTCTTAAATTTTGGGGTTGCGATGCTTATGTGAAAAATTTCCAACCTGATAAGCTCAAACCCAAATCAGAGAAGTGTGTCTTCATAGGATACCCAAAAGAAACTGCTGGGTACACCTTCTATTACAGATACGAAGGTAAGATCTTTGTTGCTAAGAGCGGATCCTTTCTATAGAAGGAGTTTCTCTCGAAAGGAGTGAGTGGGAAGAAAGTAGAACTTGATGAGGTAATTGTACCTGCTCCCATATTGGAAAGTAGCTCATCACAGAAATCAGTTCTAGTGATTCCTACACCAATTAGTGAGGAAGCCAATGATGATGATCATGCAAACTTCTCATCAAGTTACTACCGAACCTCGTAGGTCAAGCAGAGTAAGATCCGCACCAGAGTGGTATGGTAATCCTGTTCTGGAGGTCATGTTACTTGACCATGACGAACCTACGAACTATGGGGAGGCGATGATGAGCCCAGATTCCGCAGAATGGCTTGAGGCCATGAAATCTGAGATAGAATCCATGTATGAGAACAAACTGTGGACTTTGGTGGACTTTCCCGTTGATCGGCAAGCCATTGAGAATAAATGGATCTTTAAGAGGAAGACGAACGCTGATAGTAGTGTTACTATCTACAAAGCTCGAATTGTCGCAAAAAGTTTTCGACAATTTCAAGGTGTTGACTACGATGATATTTTATCACTCATAGCGATACTTAAGTCTATCCGAATCATGTTAGCAATTGCCACATTTTATGAAATCTGGCAAAGGGATGTCAAAACTGCATTCCTTAATGGATTTCTTAAAGAAGAGTTTTATATGATACAACAAGAAAGTTTTGTTAGTCCTAAAGGTGCTAACAAAGTCTGCAAGCTCCAGCGATCCATCTATGGACAGGTGCAAACATCTCAGAGTTGGAATATAAGCTTTCATGAGTTGATCAAATCATATGGTTTTATACAGACTTGCGGTGAATCCTATATTTACAAGAAAGTGAGTGGGAGCACTACAACCTTTCTAATAAGTATATGTGAATGACATATTGTTGATCGGAAATGATGTAGAATTTTCTGGAAATCATAAAGGAGTGTTTGAAAGTAGTTTTTTTTAAGAAAGACCTTGGTGAAGCTACTTACATATTGAGCATCAAGATCTATAGAGATAGATCAAGACGCTTGATATATTTTTCAATCAATACATACCATGACAAGATTTTGAAGTAGTTCAAAATGGAACGGTCAAAGAAGGAGTTCTTGCCTGTGTTGCAAGGTGTGAAGTTGAGTAAAGACTCAAAACCCGACCACGGCAGAAAATAGAAAGAGAATGAAAAGTCATTCCCTATGCCTCAGCCATTCGTTCTATAGAGTATGTTATGTTGTGTACCAGACCTATTGTGTACCTCACCAAGAGTTTGGCAAGAGGGTACAATAGTGATCCAGGAGTGGATCACTGGACATTGGTCAAAATTATCCTCAGTGGAATAAGGATATCTTTCTCGGTTATGGAGGTGACAAAAAGTTCGTCGTAAAGAGTTATGTCGATGCAAGCTTTGACACCGATCTGGATGACTCTAAGTCTTTATCTAGATACATATTGAAAGTGGGAGTGATTAGCTAGCAGAGTAGCTCCGTGCAGAGCATTGTAGACATAGAAAATTTGCAAAATACATACGGCTCTGAATGTGGCAGGCCCGTTCACTAAATTTCTCTCACAAGCAAAACATAATCATTCTTTGGGTGTTAATCACATAGCGATGTGAACTAGATTATTGACTCTAGTAATCCCTTTGGGTATTAGTCACAAGGAGATGTGAACTAATCACATAAAGATGTGAACTATTGGTGTTAAATCACATGGCGATGTGAACTAGATTATTGACTCTAGTGCAAGTGGGAGACTGAAGGAAATATGCCATAGAGGTAATAATAAAGTTGTTATTTATATTTCCTTATGTCATGATAAATGTTTATTATTCATGCTAGAATTGTATTAACCGGAAACTTAGTACATGTGTGAATACATAGACAAACACAGTGTCCCTAGTATGCCTCTACTTTACTAGCTCGTTAATCAAAGATGGTTAAGTTTCCTAGACATAGACATGTGTTGTCATTTGATGAACGGGATCACATCCTTAGAGACTGATCTGATGGACGAGACCCATCTGTTAGTTTAGCACTATGATCGTTTAGTTTATTGCTATAGCTTTATTCACAACTTATACATGTTCCCCAAACTATAAGATTATGCAACTCCCGAATACCGGAGGAACACCTTGTGTGCTATCAAATGTCACAACGTAACTGGGTGATTATAAAGATGCTCTATAGGTCTCTCCGATGGTGTTTGTTGAGTTGGCATAGATCGAGATTAGGATTTGTCACTCTGATTATCAGAGAGGTATCTCTGGGCCCTATCGCTAATGCACATCACTATAAGCCTTGCAAGCAACGTGACTAATGAGTGAGTTACAGAATGATGCATTACAAAACAAGTAAAGAGACTTGACGGTAACGATATTGAACTAGGTACGATGATACCGACGATCGAATCTCGGGAAAGTAACATACCGATGACAAAGGGAACAATGTATGTTGTAATGCGGTTTTACCGATAAAGATCTTCGTAGAATATGTAGGAATCAATATGAGCATCCAGGTTCCTCTATTGGTTATTGACTTGAGACGAGTCTCGGTCATGTTTACATAGTTCTTGAACCCGTAGGGTCCACACGCTTAACGTTCGATGACAATCGGTATTATGAGTTTATGTGATTTCATGTACCGAAGGTAGTTCGGAGTCCCGGATGTGATCACGGACATGACGAGGAGTCTCAAAATGGTCGATACATGAAGATTGATATAGTGGAAGGTTATGTTTGGACACTGGAATGGTTCGGATGTGTTCGGGCATATACCGAAGTACTGGGGGTTACCGGAACCCCCGGGGGATTAATGGGCCTACATGGGCTTTAGTGAAAGAGAGAGGAAGTGGCCAAGAGGTGGGAGCGCCCCCCCAAGCCCAATCCCAATTGGGAAGGGGGCCGGGCCCCCTTTCCTTCTTCTCCTCTTCTCCTTCCTTCCCCCTCCTATTAGGACTAGGAAAGGGGGGAAACCTACTCCTAGTAGGAGTAGGAATCCACCCTTGGGGCGCACCATGAGGGCCGGCCGGCCCCCTCCTCCCCTCCTTTATATATGGGGGAGGGGGTGATAACCCACAAGTATAGGGGATCACAACAGTTTTCGATAAGTAAGAGTGTCGAACCCAACGAGGAACTAAAGGCAGAACAAATATCCCTTCAAGTTCTATCGACCACCGATACAACTCTACGCATGCTTAACGTTCGCTTTACCTAGAACAAGTATGAAACTAGAAGTACTTTGTAGGTGTTGTTGGATAGGTTTGCAAGATAATAAAGAGTACGTAAATAAAAGTAGGGGCTGTTTAGATAAAGACACAACTAAGTTAGTTTTAGTAAAGAGTTTGTTGTTACGAGAAAGTTATTTGTCCCTAGGAAATCGATAACTAGACCGGTAATCACTATTGCAATTTTATATGAGGGACAGGCATAAGCTAACATACTTTGTCTACTTGGATCATATGCACTTATGATTGGAACTCTAGCAAGCATCCGCAAATACTAAAGATCATTAAGGTAAAACCCAACCATAGCATTAAAGCATCAAATCCTCTTTATCCCATACGCAACAACCCCCTTACTCGGGTTTGTGTTTCAGTCACTCACGCAACCCACTATAAGCGAATCATGAATGTATTGCAACACCCTACAGCGGGGATCCCTCACGCTTGCGTGACATAGAGAGCACCATAGGACAGCACCAATAATAAAACATGCAACTCAAACCAATCACGATCATCAAATAACCCATAGGACAAAACGGATCTACTCAAACATCATAGGATAGCCATACATCATTGGGAAATAATATATAGCGTTGAGCACCATGTTTAAGTAGAGATTACAGCGGAGATGCGTAACTCCGATTGGGCTGAAATTTTAACACGATCTCTATCCTGATATTAGCTTTCTTGCGGCGAAAAAAGAGCATCAACCACCTTACGGGGTGGCCACGAGGGTCAGGGGCGCGCCTGCCCCCCTGGGGTGCGCCCCCCTGCCTCGTGGCCCCCTTGGGCATCGTCTCGCGTGGATTTTTCTTTCCAAAAATCATATATATTCCAAAAAAAATCTCCGTCAGTTTTTACCCCGTTTGGACTCCATTTGATATGGATATTCTGCGAAACAAAAAACATGCAACAAACAGGAACTGGCACTGGGCACTGGATCAATATGTTAGTCCCAAAAATAGTATAAAAATTTGCCAAAAGTATATGAAAGTTGAATAATATTGGCATGGAAAATCAAAAATTATAGATACGGCGGAGATGTATCAGGGGGCACCCCATAGACACACAAGTTGACAATTGTTTTAGCCATGTGCGGTGCCCCCCTGCACAGATACACACCTCGGTCATATCGTCATAGTGAAGGGAATATGACTAAAGGCAATAATAAAGTTATTAATTATGTCCTTATTTCTTGATAAATGTTTATTATTCATGTTAGAATTGTATTAACCGGAAACTTACTACATGTGTGGATACAGAGACAAACAGAGTGTCACTAGTATGCCTCTACTTGACTAGCTCGTTGAATCAAAGATGGTTAAGTTTCCTAGCCATAGACATGAGTTGTCATTTGATTAATGGGATCACATCATTAGAGAATGATGTGATTGACTTGACCCATTCTGTTAGCTTAGCACTTGATCGTTTAGTATATTCCTATTGATTTCTTCATGACATATACATGTTCCTATGACTATGAGATTATGCAACTCCAGGATACCGGAGGAACACTTTGTGTGCTACCAAACGTCACAACGTAACTGGGTGATTATAAAGGTGCTCTACATGTATCTCCGATGGTACTTGTTGAGTTGGCATAGATCGAGATTATGACTTGTCACTCCGATTGCCGGAGAGGTATCTCTGGGCCCTCTCGGTAATGCACATCACCATAAGCCTTGCAAGCAATGTCACTAATGAGTTAGTTGTGCGATGATGCATTACGGAACGAGTAAAGAGAATTTCTAGTGACGAGATTGAAATAGGTATTGAGATACCGACGATCGAATCTCGGGCAAGTAACATAACGATGACAAAGGGAACAACGTATGTTGTTATGCGGTTTGACCGATAAAGATCTTCGTAGAATATGTAGCAACCAATGTGAGCATCCAGGTTCCGCTATTGGTTATTGGTCGGAGATGAGTCTCGGTCATGTCTACATAGTTCTCAAACCCATAGGGTCCGCACGCTTAACGTTCTATGACGATTTGTATTATGAGTTATGTGATTTGATGACCGAAGTTTGTTTAGAGTCCCGGATGAGATCGGGGACATGACGAGGAGTCTCGAAATGGTCGAGACATAAATATCTATATATTGGAAGGCTACATTCGGACATCGGAAAGGTTCTGAGTGATTCAGGTATTTTTCGGAGTACCGGAGAGTTACGGGAATTTGTATTGGGCCTTAATGGGCCATACGGGAAAGGAGAGAAAGGCCTCAAGGGTGGCCGCGCCCCTTCCCCATGGACTAGTCCGAATTGGACTAGGGAAAGGGGGCGCCCCCTTCCTTCTTCTCCTTCTCCCTTCCCTTTTTCCTATTTCACGTGGGAGGTGGAATCCTACTAGGACTAGGAAGTCCTAGTAGGACTCCACACTTTGGATGCGCCCTATGAGGGATGGCCTCCTCCTCCCTCCATCCTTTATATACGTGGCCAGGGGGCACCCCATAGAGACACAAGTTGATCATTGATCTCTTAGCCGTGTGCGGTTCCCCTCTCCACCATAATCCACCTCAGTCATATCGTCGTAGTGCTTAGGCGAAGCCCTGCGCTGGTACCTTCATCATCACTGTCATCATGCTGTCGTGCTGACGAGTCTCTCCCTCGACACTCTGCTGGATCGTGAGTTCTTGGGACGTCACCGAGCCGAACATGTGCAGATCGCGGAGGTGTCATACTTTCGGTGCTAGGATTGGTCCGTCGTGATGACCTACGACTACATCAACCGCGTTGTCCTAATGCTTCCGCTTACAGTGTACGAGGGTACGTAGACAACACTCTCCCTCTCGTTGCTATGCATCACCATGATCTTGCGTGTGCGTAGGATTTTTTTTGAAATTACTGCATTCCCCAACAGTGGTATCAGAGTCAGGTTTATGCATAGATGTTATATGCACGAGTAGAACACAGGTGAGTTGTGCACGATAATAGTCATACTGCTTACCAGCATGTCATACTTTGATTTGGCGGTATTGTTGGATGAAGCGGCCCAGATCGACATTACGCGTACGCTTATGTGAGACTGCCTCTACCGACGTGCTTCGCATACAGGTGGTTGGTGGGTGTCAATTTCTCCAATTTTAGTTGAATCGAGTGTGGCTACGCCCGGTCCTTGTTGAAGCTTAAAATAGCACATACTTGACGAAAAATCGTTGTGGTTTGATCCGTAGGGAAGAACGGTTCTTGCTCAGCCCGTAGCAGCCACGTAAAACTTGCAACAACAAAGTAGAGGACATCTAACTTGTTTTTGCAGGGCATGTTGTGATGTGATATGGTCAAGACATGATGCTAAGTTTTATTGTATGAGATGATCAGGTTTTGTAACGGAGTTATCGGCAACTGGCAGGAGCCATATGGTTGTCGCTTCATTGTATGAAATGCAATCGCCATGTAATTGCTTTACTTTATCACTAAGCGGTAGCGATAGTCATAGAAGCAATAGTTGGCGAGAAGACAACGATGCTACGATGGAGATCAATGTGTTGCGCCGGTGACGATGGTGATCATGACGGTGCTTTGGAGATGGAGATCAAAGGCATAAGATGATGATGGCCATATCATATCACTTATATTGATTGCATGTGATGTTTATCCTTTATGCATCTTATTTTGCTTAGTTCGACGGTAGCATTATAAGATGATCTCTCACTAAATTTCAAGGTATAAGTGTTCTCCCTGAGTATGCACCGTTGTGAAAGTTCGTCGTGCCGAGACACCACGTGATGATCGGGTGTGATAAGCTCTACGTTCACATACCACGGGTGCAAGCCAGTTTTGCACACGCAGAATACTCGGGTTAAACTTGACGAGCCTAGCATATGAAGATATGGCCTCGGAACACTGAAACTAAAAGGTCGAGAGTGAATCATATAGTAGATATGATCAACATAGTGATGTTCACCATTGAAAACTACTCCATCTCACGTGATGATCGGACATGGTTTAGCTGATAGGGATCACGTAATCACTTAGATGATTAGCGGGATGTCTATCTAAGTGGGAGTTCTTAAGTAATATGATTAATTGAACTTTAAATTTAGGACCAATTCCAGTTCCGCCCCTAAGTCGAACCCACTACTCAGTTTTGCCCCTAATTTTTTAGGTATGCTCAGTTTTGCCCCTCCGCCGTTAGTGTCACTTATAGAAACGCCCTTTTGCGCCGTTACCATCCGGTCAATGTACTTTGACCATCCAGAAAAAAATAGCAACAAAATTCAAAAAAATATGAAATTTTGTGGGATCGAAGATAGTCATGTCCGCAAGGTGAGTGCAAATTTTTGTGTTGGTTGGACACTTCGGGAGCTCGTGGCAAAGGAAAACAAAAATAATTTATGCCTATGAATAGTAAATTCAAAAAATAGCAAAAAAATTCAAAAAAATTGAATTTATTTGGTGTCAAAGAGGCTTGAGTGCACAAGGTGCTTGCCAGTTTTGGTGATCAAATGACGTACGAGGCACTCTAGAGAAAAAACAAAATAGTGTAATTTTTCAAAGTTTTTTTGACCTAAAATTTGTTTTTTCTCCACGAGCTCCTACGATGTCCAAACACAACAAAAACGTGCACACATCTTGCGCACCTGAGTATCTTCAGTCCCACAAAATTTCATATTTTTTGGATTTTTTTTCTATTTTTTTGAATTTATGGTTCACATGAGTACAAAAATCATGTTTTCCTTTGCCACGAGCTCCCAAGGTGTCCGAATGGCATGAAAATGTGTACACACCTTGCAGACATGAGTATCTTCGATCCCACAAAGTTTCAAGTTTTTTTGATTTTTTTGCTATTTTTTCAGGACGGTCAAAGACCTTTGACCGGACGGTAACGGCAGAGAAAGGCATTTCTATAAGTGAAACTAATGCCGGAGGGGCAAAACTGAGCATACCTAAAAATTAGGGGCAAAACTGAGTAGTGGGTTCGAGTTAAGGGCATAGATGTAAATGTCCCTTAAATTTATCATTAACTTAGTCCTCGTAGTATTAGCATATCTATGTTGCAGATCAATAGCTCGTGTTTCGCTCCCATGTTTTATTTTTGATATGTTCCTAGAGAAAACTAAGCTGAAAGATGTTAGTAGCAATGATGCGGATTGGATCCATGATCTGAGGATTATCCTCATTGCTGCACAGATGAATTATGTCCTTGATGCACCGCTAGGTGACAAACCGATTGCAGGAGCAGATGCAGACGTTATGAATGTTTGGCAAGCTCGATGTGATGACTACTTGATAATTTAGTGCACCATGCTTTACGACTTAGAATCGGGGCTTCAAAGACATTTTGAATGCCACGGAGCATATGAGATGTTCCAAGAGTTGAAATTAGTATTTCAGACTCATGTCCATGTCGAAAGGTATGAGACCTTTGGCAAGCACTTTTCCAACAAGATGGAGGAGAATAGCTCAGCTAGTGAGCATGTGCTCAGAATGTCTGAGTACTACAACCACTTGAATCATGTGGGAGTTAATCTTCTAGATAAGATAGTGATTGATAGAGTTCTCTAGTCACTATCACCAAGTTACTAGAACTTCGTGATGAACTATAATATGCAAGGGATAACAAAAATGATTCCCAAGCTCTTTGTGATGCTTAAATCGACGAAGGTAGAAATCAAGAAAAGCATCAAGTGTTGATGGTTGACAAGACCACTAGTTTCAAGAAAAGGGCAAAGGGAAGAAGGGGAACTTCAAGAAGAACGGCAAGCAAGTTGCTGCTCAAGTGAAGAAGCCCAAGTCTGGACCTAAGCCTAACACGAAGTGCTTCTACTGCAAAGGGATTGGTCACTGGAAGTAGAACTACCGCAAGTATTTGGGGGATAAGAAGGATGGCAAAGTGAACAAAGGTATATTTGATATACATGTTATTGATCTGTACTTTACTAGTGTTTATAGCAACCCCTCAGTATTTGATACTAGTTCAGTTGCTAAGATTAGTAACTCGAAACGGGGGTTGCAGAATGAAAAGAGACTAGTTAAGGGTGAAGTGACGGTGTGTGTTAGGAGTGGTTCCAATATTGATATGATCATCATCGCACACTCCCTATACTTTCGGGATTAGTGTTTGATAATCCGCAAGTGCAAGGAATCATCGTAGCAATTTCCAAAGGTGGAAGTGATAAGTATGGAGTGTCGAACCCACAAGGAGCTAAAGGTAAGATCAATATTCACTCAAGCCCTATCTTCCACCGATACAACTCTACATACACCGAACGTTTGCTTCCTACTAGCAACGAGAAATAAAACTATGTTGTGGGTATGAAGAGGATAACTTTGTATGATATCAGAGAGCTAAAATATAAAAGTAGGTGTTGTTATCATGAAGTTAGAATATATTACTAATTATTATAAATAGCGACTGCGGAATAATGGTGGATCGGTGTGCGGAATTGTCCTAGGCAATCATTAAGAAAACCGGTAATCACTATTGCAGTTTCATATGAGGGAGAGGCATAAGCTAACATACTTTCTCTACTTGGATCATATGCACTTATGATTGGAACTCTAGCAAGCATCCACAACAACTAAAGATCATTAAGGTAAAACCCAACCATAGCATTAAAGCATCAAGTCCTCTTTATCCCATACGCAACAACCCCCTTACTTGGGTTTGTGTTTCAGTCACTCACCAACCCACTATAAGCGAATCATAAACGTATTGCAACACCCTACAGCGGGAACCCCTCACGCTTGCGTGACATGGAGGGCACCATAGGACAGCACCAAAGTAAAACATACAACTCATACCAATCTAGATCATAAATCAACCCAAAGACAAAGGATAAGTACTCAAAACATCATAGGATGGCAACACATCATTGGATCATAATATGTGGCATAAAGCACCATGTTCAAGTAGGGATTACAGCGGGGTGCGGGAGAGTGTACCGCATAAAAGAGATGAGGGTGATGATGATGATGATGGTGATGTTGATGAAGACAATCACCGCGGCGATGATTCCCCTCCCGATGGCACTTTGGTGACACCGAGAGAGAGGAGGAGAGGTTCTGCCCCTTGTGCTTCCTCCTCCATGGCCTCCCCCCTAGATGGGGAGAGGTTCTCCCTCTGGTCCTTGGCCTTCATGGTGATGATGGCCCCTCCGGGATCCTCCTCCATGCCCTCTGGTGATGATGGCCAACTCCGGCAGGGTGCCAGAGAGGGCCTAGATTGGTTTTTGGTGGCTACGGAGGCTTCTGATAGCGGAACTCCCGATCTAGGTTAATTTTCTGAGGTTTCTGTATTTATAGGAATTTTTGGCATCAGTCTCACGTCAAGGAGGTGCCCGAGGTATCCATGAGGCAGGGGCCCACGCCTAGGGGGAGGGCGTGCCCCCACCCTCGTGGACAGCCCGGGACTCTTCTGGCCCAACTCTTTTACTCCAAGGTCTTCTTTTGGTCCATAAAAAATCGTCAAAAATTGGCACGTCAATTGGACTCCGTTTGATATTCCTTTTCTGTAAATCTCAAAAACAAGGGAAAAACAGAAACTGGCACTGGACTGGACTCTAGGTTAATAGGTTAGTCCCAAAAACCATATAAAATAGCATATAAAACATCCGAGGTTGATAATATAATAGCATGAATACTTCATAAATTATAGATACGTTGGAGACGTATCAGCATCCCCAAGCTTAATTCCTGCTCGTCCTCGAGTAGGTAAATGATAAAAGTAATAATTTATGAACTTTGAATGCTAGGAAGTGCATAAGTTTCATCAATGATAATTCCAATCACTTTTTCTAGCATCATTATATATCATCACAGTAGCTCATTTTCATAAAACTTTTCATGATCAAGTAACAAGCTATTCACATGTTAAAGTATAGATCATAAACTCTCTTGAAACTACTAAACTATATTCTTAGTCATCAAACAATTGCAATTCATCTTACTTTCAGGAAGGGTCTATGACAGAGCTTTGATTTAGCAAACTCCACATACTCAACTATCATTTAGTCTTTCACAATTGCTGACACTCACGTGATATTTATGGGTTCAAAGTTTTAATCGGACACAGAGAAAGATAGAGGCTTATAGTTTTGCCTCCCAATGTTTTACCTCAAGGGTAATGTCAACCACAATAGTTCATGAAAACTTACATCCAATTGGATATATATATATCAGGATCTTTCCAACAGAATGTGCTTGCCACAGGATAAAATGTAAAAAGGAAAGGTGAAGATCACCATGACTCTTGCATAATGGTAGAAAATAAAAGTAAAAGATAGGCCCTTCGTAGAGGGAAGCAGAGGTTGTCATGCGCTTTTATGGTTGGATGCAAAAAACCTTTATACAAAAGAACGTCACTTTATACTGCCACTTGTGATATGGACCTTTATTATGCAGTCCGTTGCTTTTATTTCTTCCACATCACACGATCGTATAAAGCTTATTTTCTCCACATTAATAGATCATACATATTTAGAAGGCAATTTTTATTGCATGCACCGATGACAACTTACTTGAAGGATCTTACTCAATCCATAGGTAGGTATGGTGGACTCTCATGGAAAACTAGTTTAAGGAATGTTTGGAAGCACAAGTAGTATATCTACTTGGTGCAAAGAATTTGGCTAGCATAAGGGGGAAAATCAAGCTCAACATGTTGGATGATCCAAGACAATATACTTTATTTTGAATATAAGAAAACATAACCCATTACGTTGTCTTCCTTGTCTGGCATCAACCTTTTAGCATGTCATATTTTAATGAGTGCTCATAATTACAAAAGATGTCCAAGATAGTATATTTATATGTGAAATCTCTCTTCCTTCAATATTTTTTCATGAATTGTTCAAGTGACCAATTCTACGTTTGCTAACTTTCAATAAGTTTACTAACTATACTTATTCTATGTGAAGTCATTACTCCCCATGGTGTAAGCATATGAAACATATATAAATTGAGATTTATGATATTCAATTCATTCAACCATTTACTCATAGGATATATATATGTGAAGCACGTGAGTAATGAAAAACTACTCCAAAAAGATTTGAGTGACGGACACTGAGTAGTCAAATAATCAACTAGCCATGGGAGGATTCTTTTTCATTTAAGATTTCAGATCCAATGATTTTATTCAAACAGCAAGTAAAATTGAAAATATGCTCCAAGCAAAACACGTATCATATGACGAATAAAAATATAGCTCCGAGTAAGGTATACCGATAGTTTTGAAGACGAAAGAGGGGATGCCTTCCGGGGCATCCCCAAGCTTAGGCGCTTGAGTATTCCTAGGATATTACCTTGGGGTGCCTTGGGCATCCCCAAGATTAGGTTCTTTCCACTCCTTATTCTCCTCATATCGATATCTCATCCAAAGCTTGAAAACTTCAATCACACAAAACTTAATGGAACTTCGTGAGATAGGTTAGTATGATAAAGAGTAAACCATTCACCTTGGTACTATCAAAGACAAATATCATAATTGTTCTCACACAATGCCTACTATACCATATCATTTATACAATTTATATTGAGAAATATAAGTCATAGAAACTAGAAAACAAGCAAATAATGCAATGAAAACAGAATTTGTCAGAAACAGAATAGTCTGTAATGATCTGAACACTAACCATATCTCTGCTACTCAAACAATTATGAAATAAATTGGTGGAAATGAGGAATTTTTCTATTAATCTTCTGCAAAAATAATCAACCTAATCGCACTCTCAAATAAAAAATGGCAGCAAATCTTGTGAGCGCAAAGTTTCTGTTTTTTACAGCAAGATCACACTAACTTTCACCCAAGTCTTCCCAAAGGTCTTACTTGGCACTTTATTGAAACAAAAGCTATAAAACATGATTACTACAGTATCTTAATTATGAGAACACACAAAAACATTAAGGGTAAATATTGGGTTGTCTCCCAACAAGCGCTTTTCTTTAATGCCTTTTAGCTAGGCATGATGATTTCAATGATGCTCACATAAAAGATAAGAATTGAAACATAAAGAGAGCATCATGAAGAATATGACTACAAAATTTAAGCCTAACCCACTTCCTATGCCTAGGGATTTTGTGAGTACACAACTTATGGGAACAAGAATCAACTAGCATAGGAAGGAAAAACAAGGATAACTTCAAACCTTTAAGCACATAGAGAGGAAACTTGATATTATTGCAACTCCTACAAGCATATATTCCTCCATCATAATAATTTTCAGTAGCACCATGAATGAATTCAACAACATAACCATCACATAAGGCATTCCTTTCATGATCTACAAGCATAGAAATTTTTTTACTCTCCACATAAGCAAAATTCTTCTCATTCGGAATATCGGGATCACTGGTTCCTAGAGTTGACACTTCTTACAAACCTTCTTTAGATGATAGTATTATTCATACTACAAAAGATATAAGTGAAGTTCATGGAGCATTCTACAATAATATAAACTAACCAATGTCCATGATCAAAATGTATAAGTGAAGCACACGAAGCATTCTATAAAACCATACTCAAAAGATTTAAGTGAAGCACAAAGAGCAATTCTATAAGATCATACTTAAAAGATATAAGTGAAGCACATGAAGTATTCTATAAATTGATGAAGGGACGTCTCGTAATATCATGGTTCTTAAAGAAAAATAAAAACACAAATGAC